>NC_043968.1:75050288-75140288 GCF_902148855.1 Sphaeramia orbicularis
GTCTAGGATTGTGGACTGATGAGACAAAATAACATTTACACCAGTGGTTCCAACCTTTTTTGGCCGTGAACCCATTTTAACATCACAAATTTCTGGCGACCCCAGACATTCAAAACTGAAACTTTTTTTTTTTTTTTTTGCTAAAATTAATTTGTTTTTGATCATGTAATAGTTTGCTATACTATGTTGCAAATAAAGGTTAATTTTAGACAACATTTAGTCTATATAATGTATATTATTCTGGACGGAGGCAGAAAAGCAGGTGTAGATTACTGCACAAAGGGAGAATATGATTTTTCTTGGTCAGGATATGTACAGTCAGTCCAGCTTGGATTTACAAGGCTGACAATTAATACTGAACAAACCAGAACTCAAACTATGAATAATGAAAGAGCTGCAGCATCTGAAACTGACCACAATGAACATTTGACAGATAAACAGAACCACAGTGCTGCAGTTTCAGACTCACAGTTTGTCTTTTATGGATTGGGATTGTCTTTGTCAACTCAACATATATTTTTTATTTGTAAGGTTTTTTATTTTTTTATTTTTTATCAATTACTAGAAATTTCAGGTGACCGCATATGGCATAGGTGTCAAACATGCGGCCCGGGAGCCAAAACCAGCCCCGCAAAGGATCCAATTTGGCCCGTGGGATAAATTTGTGAAATGCAAAAATTACACTGAAAATATGAAGAGTCAAGGATGTTAAAATCATTTTAGGTCAATTCAATCTGAAGTGGGTAAGACCAGTAAAATACTATCATAATAATCTATAATTAATGAAAAAAGCTATTTTTTGTCTTTGTTTCAGTGTAAACAAAGTAAAATTGTACAAAAATGTTTACATTTACAGACTAGCCTTTTACAAAAAATGTGAATAACCTGAACAAATAAGAACAGCCTGAAATGTCTTAAGAGAAGTATGTGGAATTGTACCAATATTCTGCCTGTTCCTAAATGTTTTGTGTATTTGTAGATCCACTGTGATCTGTAAGTTGTGATGCACATATATAAATGATAGACTATGGTGCAATATTGTTAAAACTGGACTTATTTTTCTTAAGAATTTTCAGGTTGTTCATATATTTTTATGTTATGTTCAAGTACAGTTCGTAGATGTAAACATTTTCATTACGAAATGTGACTTTTTAGCTCAAAAACATAGAGAAAACTTTTGAGTTGATATTATTTATAAGTTTTTAACCTATTATTTTACTGGCCTGGCCCACTTCAGATCATATTAGGCTGTATGTGGCCCCTGAACTAAAATGAGTTTGACACCCCTGGCATATGGGGTCCTGACCAAGGTTATTATCGTTAACGAAAACTAACGAAATGATGAAAACTACAATTGGAAAAAACATTTTCGTTAACTTAAATAAATAAAATCTGTAATTAAAAGAAAAAAAATGATAACTAACTGAAACTGTATTGTGTACTTACAAAACTAAAACGTATAAAAATGATGGATAAAATTCCCTTCACTTTCGTTTTTGTCACTGTCAGATTGATATGAAATTGATTTATTTCACTCCAGCAATTTTAGCTGTTGGCCCCGTACAGCACTACATGGTCTGTCAGGTGGTCTGGTGGGGGTGGTCTGGTCCCCACTGCACCTTGAAACATGGAGACTAAAGCAGCAGAGTCCTGTATGAGATTTATGTGAATACGACAGCGAAGAAAAGAAAAGATATGAAAAAACTAAAACTAATACTAAAACTAAACTAAAACAAAGCATTTAGAAAAAAAAAAAAAAAACTAACAAAAACCAGCAAACCTGCTCTAAAAACCAATTGAAACTAACAGAATTAGAGGGAAAAAAAAAAGTCAGGACTAAATAAAACTAAACTATAATGAAAAATCCAAAACTATTATAACCCTGGTCCTGACCCCAAGGTTGAAAAACACTCCTTTACACTGTATGTCATGTGACAGAAGTAGTGACTAAACTAATCATTGTGAAATATATGACAAAGTTGGATGAGGGTATGATCAACACTGGACTGGACTGCATATACTAGTCTTTTATCTCACTACAACAGTTCATTACTGTCTTTTAACATGTGAGACCCACTCAGAGGATTCCACTGTTTTCCAAATATCAGCTGTTTCTAAGTGATTCTTAAAAATCCAGTTTTATCGCTGTGAAGCTCCAACATGGATCTGCAAAAGAAAAGGCTCAAGACTGTACAGACTATACATCTAGAGTAATTCAAATGTTAAATTCACAATATTTAACTTAAAAATGCTCTGGTATTTGCTGATTAAAGGGAGTTATGTTTTCATTTGTGTTTTATTAAATTGTGTTTGATTTTTGCTTTAATCATCATTTATAACACATGTGAGTGTAGTTCCTTTTTTAATCCTTTTTTGTTGGGTTTTTACTATTCCAAGATTTAATTGCTTTTATCATCCCTCATTTCAGTGTTTCCTCGCTTGTATTGGAAGTAAGATCTCCACCTCATTACACTGGGTTACAAAAAAATGTTTTTTGCAAGTTGTCTAGGTTTTTTCAACTGAATTAGGACCATTTTGCACCGCTAAATCCAAAAATGGCATCTGTTTTTCTCAATCAGGTCAGGTTTTTTTGCTAATTTGATTTTGAAAAATTTTATCTTCTCACAAAATTGATTACATTTTTGTGACTTTATCAATTGATTTTTTTTATATAGTTCTCACACAAAATAGGTTTTAAGAGAAAAAAATCATTTCACAAGCACACTTTATGAAACTGTGACTTGATTCCTGTTCGGTTACAATGGTGTATTCACCGCAGATGTCGCAGAACGTCGGCTTATTTTTGCAGATCTTCTAGTCCAAGCCATTTCATCACCCTGTAATATTAAAAAAAAAACATTAATCATAAATTGGCAAAAGTAAGATTTTCAGAACTTGTTTATTGCAAGAAATATGAAAGAATTTTGTATCATATGATGTGAAAATGCCCATAAATGTAAGGCAAAATGTTAAAAAGCCAATATGTAGCATAGTTCAGAAAGCTGACCTGATTGAGCAAAATTAATGTGATTTTGGATTCAGCACACCAAAATTATCCTAAATCAGCTCCAAAACTTAATAAATTTGTTGTTGACCAGTGTTATATTCCAAGATTAAATAAAAGTTATATAGAAGCACTCGGAGAGCGCAGACCTCCACCAAGGCAGATCAGTGCCACCGATTTGGATGAAATTTCAGGAATGTTGATACTGGCACAAGGAACAAATGATCAAATTTTGGTGGTGATCGGGGGGTGGGGGGGCCACAGGGAGAGCGCAGACCTCCGCCAAGGCAGATCAGTGGGCCCCTGTGCCCCCCCCACTCCCCCACCACCCCCAATCACCACCAAAATTTAATCATTTGTTCCTTGTGCCAGTATCAACATTTCCTGAAATTTTCATCCAAATCCGTCCATAACTTTTTGAGTTATCTTGCCACAGACAGACAGACAAACCAACAAAAACATAACCTCCTTGGCGGAGGTAATAGATCAGTTCATGAGACGTAGGACGTATGCTGCTCGCGCACCTTGGAGGCAGAAACACACCGAGTTCGTAGCAAAAACACTGACTGCAAGTGTAAATAAATGCTGTCGTCTTGCTGTGCATGGGTTGTCAGAACAGAAAGAACACAGAATGATTAAAACTTCTACAGATTCCATGCTGGCAAACATCCCTTCCAGAAAAATCGGCGAAAGTTATGGTTCCAGGCATTAAGACGCGAGAACTGGTCTGAGGAGGAACTTCAGAATGCTGGTCCGTGCAGTGCACACTTCAGATCTGGAAGTACTGGAGATCTACCATACAGAGGACCAGTTAACCGAAATATTCCACCATTGACAGATTTTTTTTTTAGTGATGGAAAATTCTGAAGGCCGTCCGTCATTTTGACAGATTAAAATACTGCGGGTAATTGTTGTTTAGCTAACTTTAGCCTAAATTAGATGCTGACTGACAAGCAAGTTATACTCCAGTTCTGATGGCATTTGGTGTGTTATATGTACGCATTTTCTACCTTTCATGTATTATGGCACGTCAGTTTGTGCCCAGATCTGTGGTTCACATAACCTGAACCCTAACCCTCAGTGCATGGGATTGACACTGCGTGAACAAACACAAGGAAAGCTTAGAATGTCTACAGATAACACACCAATTAAAAGTGGTGTATAGAATTATGCGAGTCGTGATATTACGTTGGTTTATCAGCCAGCAGCAACTACAGCTGCTGCATCACTGAGATGTGTTTGAACATTAAATACTACTAAATATATCTCATTATCATTAAAAAACAAAAATTTGAAATGACGGATAATAATATGTTATGACGGAATTTTTATGACCCTTTTGACGGACAATAAAAATGTCTAGCACAACCTCTGCTCCCCACCCATCTGTGACAGTCTGCTTTTCTACTATGGGACAGCCTATCCCAATGCGGTTAAGTCAAATTATGCGGCCATGAAAGAGAAGAGGGGATGGGCTTTTGGACAGAGACAGTTAATGGACAGTTTTAGAGCTAACATATTCGCTCATTCACAAGTTCCGGGGGAGAGCCTGGAGGTGTATGTGAGCCGGCTGGTAGCTGGTACTGGTGTTTTTGCCTCCGAGGTGCGCGCGCATCACTGTTGTTAGTAAACATTGAAAGTCATCTGTAACATTTGATGTACATTTATACTCATACTCTGATGACAGAACTGACAGTTTTGACACTGATACTGCATCTAGAACAAGTGGTTCCAGGAACAACAAACCCCGCCCCTCGCACATACTGTAGCTTATTTTGACATGGATCCAGCTGATGTCATCATGTCTATGCATGTGCTGATGTCATATCAACTGCCGCTATATATGTGCCAAGCTTGAGGTAAATTGAAACAATTTTTTTGTTTTATAGACATTTTAAATTTCACCCATTATAAGTAAATGGGGGAAAAAAAGTTGTAAAAAAAATTCATTACAAATTTGAATTTTGACCCTACTTTTCCCAAAATGTAACCACATCTATTCTGCAACACAGGCAATCTATAAACCCAATTTGGTATGAATTCAACCAACAGGTTTGCTGCTACAGACATGTGAAATTTCCCCCATTATAAGTAAATGGGGGGGGGGTTTAAAAAAATCATAAAAAATTTGAAACTTGACCTATTTTTCCCAAAATGCAATGACATCTATTCTGGGTCACTGGAATCTATAGACCAAAGAAGACCTATAGAATTAAGAAACAAACAAACAAACCAAACCAAAAACCCCCTTGCCTCCCCCGGGTAATAATAAGTAACTTCCCAACAACTGATGATAGACACCATGATCCAAATCCTGGTAGTGAGTTTTTACAGGTCAAAGAACTGATCTAAAAAAAAAAGTTTTTTTTAAGGCTACATTAATACTTCCATGATTCAGATGTTTGTTTGGTTTTTTTTTAATGACAGCGTGAAAAGCACAAATCCCAATTTCAACTCTTATCTGGTTCATCTCTATATCGTTAGCCTCGTAGTATATTTGCCTAAGTCATCCACTATATGGACAAAAGTATGTGGACATTTGAATTCAGGTGTTTCTTTTCTAACCGGGGTCTGGGATATAAACAATAATGACAAATGTCATAACAAAGTTTATATTATGGGATAAATATCATTGCATTGTTTGGTTTAAATTGTAATCTTTGCTTCCAAAATGCCTCAGATATGGTTTTGACTTAATTTCTCTCAACATTGATTTTTTTTTATCCATGGTTGTGAGTTTAAATGCTCTACTGCTAAATTTCTTAAATATTTTTCCTGCTCTGACTGTAAATACAATTTTCTACCACATCTAACCAATCTACTTTCTTCACAGCTCACTGAGGAAGAAAAATCTTCATTAAACTTTAAGAAATACTGATGTTTATAAACGATATGGACATAAATATTGGGACATATGTCTACAGCTGTAACATGTCCTGTTCATGAGGATTTTAGATATAAGCATCAATATCAATAATCAATATATTACCCCAATATAAAACTATATTATGACATTAGTTATTATTATTTTGTATCCCAGACCTGTTAGAAAAGAAACACCTGAATTCAATGTGTCCCAATACTTATGTCCATATAGTTTATGACAAATTATGTTACAGGGATGAGGGAGGTGTTGGGTGTCACTGGGTGTCATAAGGATGTACAAGTTTATTTATTTATTTATTTATTTATTTATTTATAGATAGATAGATAGATAGATAGATAGATAGATAGATAGATAGATATAGATATAGATATTATCTCTCTCTCTCTCTCTCTCTCTATATATATATATTATATATATATATATATATATATATACATATATATACATATATACATATATATACATATACATATATACATATACACATATATATTATATATATAGATATCTATTATATATATATATATATATATATATATAATATACATATATATGTATGGTGTGTGTGTGTGTTACATATATATATGTGTAATATAGTGTATGTAAATTATATATATATTTTTGTAATAATATAAAGTCAGAAACAAAATTATTTAACAGTAAGTATCAGGCATTAGAGTATATATATTTTTAGACTAGGAAAATTATTATTATTATTATTATATTATTATTATTATTATTATTATATATTATTAAAGGAGAAGGGGTGGGAGTTCATAAGTTATACTTTTTACTCCTTTTCAAATATGCATTTTATGTCTCATGTTTAAATGTTTTATTTTTATTTTTATTTTTTTTTTACATTCATATTCGAAATAAATACTTCAATTAATCAATCAATGCTATGAGGCTAATGATTTGTGATGCTGAATCTGATACAGATGTTTTTCAATGTCATTCTGAATAGAGGGTATGCACGTGACATCACCGCTAGCGAAAGTCACTGCAGTTCTGCCCACTGAGTGGCAGAAAGAGGGAGATGAGTGACAGCATTGGATTCAATACTGTCTAAACTGAAGAACTATATTTAATGAAAATGGGGAGGAGCTGTTGTGCGATTGATTGTATGAACAGGTTTAAAAAGCAGTCGGAGCTATCGTTTTACAGACATTGAAAGACAAAGAAAAGAGAAGTACAGTCTACTCTCGTTATACCGCCAACTTCCGTTCACGGCCAAATTGGCGGTATAGCGAAAATGGCGTTACAACGGGTTGCGTCCATAATGTGCATGTCTTTACTGTATGATGTCTATGCTGCCTCCGTTAACCCCATTCTAATTGCGTTTCTAAATAAATCTTGATTCTGTTATGTTGTAAGGGATCATTTAAAGTGGGGAAACATTTTAAGCATTATTATACCGTGTCGGGAAATGACACCCCATCATCTTGAGGCTTTGGCTTAATCCCACGTCCTCTTCCCAACATCCTGACCTACTGAGTGTTCTGCGATAAATGAATGGGGGCCGTTCCGTAGACCTACTCGTAGCTTGTCGAGATCAGCGTCTGGCGCGTTTGTTTCAGTGCATTGTTAAAATTTATGTGTACTCGATGGCAATCACGCTTGTGGTATAACAGTCGGGAAATCAATGGTATAAGTGTTGTTTGTGCATGGAACTGGGCTGGCGGATGGTGATAGGCGGAAATGGCGGTAGCTAATGGAATAATGCATTGGGGATTTTTGTGCAATGGTTTTGGTCGGCGGTGAGCGAAAATGGCGGTATAACGGCGGGCGGTTTAACGAGAGTAGACTGTAGATGGATCCACAAATCCAGGAAACCAAACCTAGATCTGTGGATCCTGTTTGGTGTCAGCTAACATTAATTTATGCTGTATTTTTGGTAAAATCAGACCTTAAATGATGTATTGTTTTGGCTAACGTTACTTCTTACTAAAGCTCTTGGTTTCATGATCAGATCTTTCATGGTTTTTGTCTTCATTTTGTGATTCTGACCTTGTGCTCCTACATGATTAGTAAACTAACTGAAACTGAAGCTAACCCAGTTTTTCAAATACAGGGGAAGTGGAGAATAAAGCTATGACGGAGTATTAGGGCCACATGAGAAAATAAAAACACTTGTCACTATGAGTATAAAGTCATAAAATATTGATATAAAACCTGTAATTTTTTGATAATAAAGTTGAATACAAAAAGAATCACAATGTTATGAGAACAAAGTCTTAGTTATAAAAAAAAATTCATAAAAATGTCATTCGTTTATGAGATTAAAGTCATCATATTCCGACAATAAAGCCATAATATTACAAGAATAATGTTCTAATTTAAAAACAGGTGGGAAAAATATCATAATTTCCCAGAATCCAGTGGTCCCCTGCTGATCCACAGCAGTAGTATCTGTGTTGTATTAAGTACTTGATCTGAACTAGACTCAGTAAATCTCCTCAGTACCAGTAGATCATGCATATATTCACTGGGGTCAGTCCACGGTCTACTGGAAATGCACTGTGGATCAGCTGGTTCTGGGCCCTAGTTTTGGACCCTGGTTGTCAGTGATGATGAAACCATGTATATTTGTTTCAGGTCAAAATAGTGATGATCCCCTCCACCCTGAATGTCAGGATACGCGATTTCTGTCCACGTCAGTGTTCATGGACCACTTGTTCTTTGGTAGCTCGTACGGATCCATGTCCAGTCCAATCGTCATGAATTTAATTTCATATTTCACATTTTCCTGGTCTGGCTGCGTTTACTGCTATACTCCGTCATGTTGAACAGGTTGGTTTTGCCACTCAGTCTGACTTAGAGGGGCGTGGCCCGGGGGGGAAGTGACATATGTGCATACCCTCTATATTCAGATCAGAATTCATGCTCCTTTAAATATACTTCACTACACTGGAGGAAAACACTCACATGCTGTAGATCAGTGTAAATGTCACATACACTGAACAAAATATAAACGCACCACTTTTGTTTTTGCTCCCATTTTTCATGAGCTGAACTCAAAGATCTAAAACTTTTTCTATGGACACAAAAGGCCTATTTCTCTCAAATATTGTTCATAAATTTGTCTAAATCTGTGTTAGTGAACACTTCTCCTTTGTCCTTTGCTGAGATAATCCATCCACTTCACAGGTGTGGCATATCAAGATGCTGATTAGACAGCAGGATAATTGCACAGGTGTGACTTAGGCTGGCCACAATAAAAGGCCACTCTAAAATGTGCACTTTTACTGTATTGGGTGGTCCAGGGGGGTCAGAAAACCAGTCAGTATTTGGTGTGACCACCATTTTCCTCGCACAGTCTTCTTCATGAATTCTCTGAAACACCTTTGGAGATGGCTTATGGTAGAGAAATGAACATTCAAGTCACAGGCAAAAGCTCTGGTGGAGATTCCTGAAGTCCGCATGCCAATTGCATATTCCCTCAAAACTTGTGACATCTGTGGTATTGTGCTGTGTGATAAAACTGCACATTTTAGAGTGGCTTTTTATTGTGGCCAGCCTAAGGCACACCTGTGCAAAAATCCTGCTGTCTAATCAGCATCTTGATATGCCACACCTGTGAGGTGGATGGATTATCTCAGCAAAGAAGAAGTGTTCACTAACACAAATTTAGACAGATTTGTGAACAATATTTGAGAGAAATAACCTTGTGTGTACACAGAAAAAGTTTTAGATCTTTGAGTTCAGCTCATGAAAATGGGAGCAAAAACAAAAGTGGTGCGTTTATATTTTTGTTCAGTGTATATGAATGTAGCAATAAAATAGTTCCAAATATTATAAGTAATAATAGGACACATGCAGAGACCTGTTTACTGCACTATGAATATGGATAATAATCATTTTATCTTAACGGAAAAGTAATGAAGTACTGCACAGCTTTTATTTGTAGTGAAGTGTGTTCATATTGTGTATTAGTACTTTATTAGTATTTATTAAAAGGAATGATCTGAATCACTTCTAACTCCACTGGCTTCTGATATTAAATAGCAAAAAACTCACGTGAAAATCGGCTAAACGTGTTTATAACAGAGGAGTTATTCAGAGTGATGGTTTCCTCCAAATGGATGAGGGTCTGCAGTGTACTTTGTGCTGAACATTTGTCACACTGTAAAAAAAAATCCAAAGACACCACAGAGTACATCGGGTTTTCTGTTTATGGAAATCATTCAGAACGACACGACTCATTCAAAAACAGATCCATGAAACCAGACCAGTTGTTCTTTGGGGTGTCACCACAGTTCAGCATTTATAAAAAAAAAAAAAAAAAAAGAAGAAATTGCACATGTCAAAAACACAGGTTCTTCTGTCTTCAGTTTCAATAAATGGGACTGTGGCAGAGTTTAGCTTTTGATTCAAAAAAATAAAAACTGAATAATCTCAGGAACCAAAAAATACTGTAAGAAATGTCAGAAAATGTTGGAAAATCCAGGATCTGTTTCTCACTGGCATTCATACACAACTCATTACTGATCAAATTAAATCTGCAGTTCATTAAAACAAACTTCTTCAACAAATCAAAGTTTTCAAGTACAATAACTTACAATCAATATAATTCCCTCATTTACATATTTTTAACAGATCCGTTTCATCAAAAGAACTTCTTTGCTGCTGCCTCTTGTTGACTTCTACAAGAGAAAAAAAACACAAAGTATTACAATCATTTCAGTTGCAGAACTACGAAAGATGATTCGGGCTACTGGAAGAAAAAAAAAAAAAAAAGATCCAATATACATTTATTTTTTATTATTATTCTGAGAAAAAATTCAGAATTCTCACATTTTTCTCAGAATTTTGACTTTAATCTTAGAACTAACTTTTTTCTCAAAATTCTGACTTTTTTCCCTCACAATTCTCACTTTTTTCTCAGAATTCTCACTTTTTCTAGAATTTTGACTTTTTTCCTTAGAATTCTCACTTTTTTCCCCTCAGAATTCACTTTTCCCTCAGAATTCTCACTTTTTCCACAGAATTCTCACTTTTTTCCTCAGAATTCTCACTTTTTTCCTCAGAATTCTCACTTTTTTCCCTCAGAATTCTCACTTTTTTCTCAGAGTTCTCACTTTTTCCTCAGAATTCTGACTTTTTTTTCCAGAATTTTGACTTTTTTCCTCAGAATTTTGACTTTATTCTTCAGAATTCTGACTTTTTTCCTCAGAATTCTCACTTTACTCTCAGAATTCTGACTTTTTTTCTCAGAATTTTCACTTTAATCTCAGAATTCTCACTTTTTTCTTTCAGAATTGACTTTAATTACCTCAGACTTCTCACTTTAATCTCAGAATTCTGACTTTTTTTCCTCAGAGTTCTGACGTTTTTTTCTCAGAATAATAACAATAAAAATATACATATAAAGGACCTTATTTTTTTTTCCAGTGGCCCTAATCCTCACACTTGCAGAACCTTGTTAAAATAATTGAAACTGATCTTACTTGTACATGACGTAGCAGAAAAACAGGACTGACTGGACGACTATGAATACTGCGAAGTGTACAGTGGATAAGCAGGAAGGCATGGGGGGCAGTTCAGGGCACTTCACCGCCTTCTCAGCAGGATTCTGCACAAATTCACACAGATTACAGTCACTTCACCACAATATCCTGGTCTCACTCCATTCTCTAGTGAATGTGAACATAGATATGGCATGTGACTGATACCTGGGCGCTCTTCTGGACCAGGTGTTCCATGTCCCTTTTGACTAAGTGCAGATGTTCCTTGATGTCGTTAAAGTGCTGAATGGTCTCGTACGTTCCCATACCGGCTGTGTTACCCTGGTGCTGGATTGAGCTGATCTGTTTCAGTGAGTCGTAGAAGGAGTTTCTGTAAAGGCAGGTTTATGTTTATTCAGCCATGATCCATAACACAGAAAATACAAACAATGAGGCTGATTTTAAGTCAACCGATTTGCTTTACACTGATGCACTCACTTTCTCATGGGAGATTAATGTGAATACATGCTGTTGTGTAGATTTCTTGCTGGTGTTTTTCATGCTGTTGTTACCTCCGTCAAGGAGGTTATGTTTTTGTCGTCATTGGTAGTCTGTTTGTTTGTGTGCAAGATAAGTCAAAAAGTTATGGACGGTTTTGGATGAAAATTTCAGGAAATGTTGATATTGGCACAAGGAACAAATGATTAAATTTTGGTGGTGATCAGGGGTGGGGGGGGGGCACTGATCTGCCTTGGCGGAGGTCTGCACTCTACGAGTGCTTCTAGTTGTTTATATTTTGTTAATGTTATTTTTTTTCTTTTTAAAATTCTTCATTTAATATGTTTTATTTATTCTTATTCTTGTTTTTTCTTTCCGTTTTTTTTTTTTTTTTGCTCAGTTTTACTCAATTCTTGTTCTAGTTATTATAATTATGATTTTTTTTTGTCTATAATTTAGCTTTTTATTCTTCTGTACGACACTGTTTTTAATTGTACAGCTGCTTTATGTCTTTAATCTATTCATGTTTTTTTTATTTTATTTTTATTATTTATTTATTAATTTATATTTTTATTTTTTTTCCCTGTAAGTCGCTTTGGAAAGAAGTGTCTGCCAAATGCATAAATGTAAACGTATTATCATTATAATTATCATCATGGTTGTTTTTGCTACTATTGTTGATATTTTCTTGTGAGGGTCTTCCCCTCTTCACTCTCTCTTTCTCTTTTTCCCCCTTCCTTCTTTTCCCCCCTGTTCCTCTTTGTCAGGTCACACTCATGATAAAGACAGTGGAATATCAAGGGGAGCTTCATATACTTTATGAAGTTTCCCTTGGCAAAGCAAATTTGTTCAGCACAAAAAGGCAGCCAGAGCACCATTCTGCTGTTATGATGGTGGACAAGACAAGTTAAAAAAAAAAAAAAAGTCAATCGACTGAATTATGTTTGGACTGAACAGTCTTAGGCAGAAGCTAAATGCTAATAAATGCCTCATTTACATTCAAATCAAAATCAGTTTTATTCTAAAAATCAAAACAGCAAAAATCATTCCATCTTGTATCCTTCTTTCCAATCCAGTGTTTTGAAAAACCATTACTGAATTGCACATCTTTAAATTTATATCCATGTTATTCCATACTTTAACCCCAATAACAGAAAGACATCTTCTTATACATTTAGCGTCGTTTTGTACAGTAAACACACAAACACCTCTGAAATCATACCTGCTTTCCCGTATCGAAAAGACCTTTTGAAGATGAATACATAGTCAGGGAAAAAATTATTAGACCATCCAAAGTCATCAGAAACAATGGTTATGAAACCAAGTACTAACGCCTGTGTGTATCATGTGACTAAAACACACCGAAAAGAAAACACGGAATGTCTAAAAGCACTGTTTTTATCAGTACAATGCCATAAATATTGATGTAAGAACTGAGGTGATTTTGCTTATTATCAAGAAAACACGGAAAATGGATAGATATCAGCTCTGAAATTAAACTACTATGAGCTATTTTTGTTGTTATCATTATATTTGTCCAAACAAATGTACCTTTAGTTGTACCAGGCACTAAAATGAACAACGAATGGAAGAAAACAAAAGGCGGTCTAATCATTTTTTCCCCTACCATATATACTGAATCAGTGATATTTTAACTGAAAAACATCAGCAGTATGACAGCTTTGAGACTCCAAGTCAGTATCTTTCACTCACATGTCGTTTTCACTGTTTGTGCATTAAACTCACTGTTTGATATCACTGATTTACAGTAACGCAAATTGTCCAAAATTAATCCCTTAATCCCTATTCACCAGAGACTACATGTTCTCAAACTTTAAAAACAGAAAATTACCATCTGATAAAAGAGGTCATGGTTGCAAATTAATCCCTTATAAAAACATGTTCTGATACAGATTACAAGTACAGTGGGTTAAGGAACCGACTGAAGAGCAATGCTATCTGCAACGTGTACGACACTGGATTAAAAAATATGAACACAAATAAAAACTGGAAATTAATGGATTAAGGTGGTCCCTGCTGACATGTGTGCTAAGAGGGGCATAGATTAAAAAAACATGTATACGGAGTTACGTTAGTGCACACAGAGGCTACTACTGGTCCATCAGGAACCTCATCCATCCAGTATTTTTTTTTCGTAAACTCAAACCTGTCTGGGACTTTTTTCCAAAGCTTTTAGCCATGAATGATGGACTTTTTCAGAGGATAAAAAGATGGTCTGACACTTCAGTAATAAAGTATTGAACATATTGCAATGTATCCGTTGGCTTTGTGTATCTAAGCCTGTTTCAGTCACTGTGGAAACCTATACCGTGCATATATGGAAATGAAGGATTATTCTCGTACTCCCAAAACACACATATCTTTGGCAGCCAAAAGAAGCTTGAAAACTCAAGAAAACTAGCACACACATCAGACAAAGCACAAAACATCATTTGCGACCGGGTGTCAAAAAACAGCTCTAGCACCCTTTAATCCTTAGATGCATAAATGGGTCTAAAATGACTCGCTGAGGTTGTTTTCAACTTTTTATTTGTAATAAAAAGTTGCTATTATTTCATATTCCAGGTGTTCCTCAAAAAACATGTTTTGGACATCATTCCATTTAAATTTTGAACTTGCCTTTTATAGATTTTATGAAATTATAGTTTTTGTATTACTAGCCCAAGCCTCCATAAGTGGGTCAAAAATGACCCACATTCATTTTCAATGAAATTTCATCTCAACCATTGATTCATTTTACATTCATTTATTCATTCTACATTCTCCAGCAGGACCAAAGGAGGTGGACCAGACGGTTTACACCTACACCAGCTAGCATCATACACACAGCTGGTCCACAGCAGCATGGGCCCCTGTACTTGACATGGACACCCTAAATTCCAACACCTTTTTCAAGAGTCTAGGGGCCAGACACTCATGCATCACCACTTACAACAAGTTTGATCTGCATGGATGAAATTTCGTATGCATGTGTATTATACATACACTGAACAAAAATATAAATGCCCCACTTTTGTTTTTGCTCCCATTTTTCATGCGCTGAACTCAAAGATCTAAAACTTTTTCTGTGTACACACAAGGTTTATTTCTCTCAAATATTGTTCACAAATCTGTCTAAATTTGTGTTAGTGAACACTTCTTCTTTGCTGAGATAATCCATCCACCTCACAGGTGTGGCATATCAAGATGCTGATTAGACAGCAGGATTTTTGCACAGGTGTGCCTTAGGCTGGCCACAATAAAAGGCCACTCCAAAATGTGCAGTTTTATCACACAGCACAATACCACAGATGTCACAAGTTTTGAGGGAATATGCAGTTGGCATGCTGACTTCAGGAATCTCCACCAGAGCTTTTGCCTGTGAATTGAATGTTCATTTCTCTACCATAAGCCATCTCCAAAGCTGTTTCAGAGAATTCATGAAGAAGACTGTGTGAGGAAAATGGTGGTCACACCAAATACTGACTGGTTTTCTGACCCCCCTGGACCACCCAATACAGTAAAAGTGCACATTTTAGAGTGGCCTTTTATTGTGGCCAGCCTAAATCACACCTGTGCAATAATCCTCCTGTCTAATCAGCATCTTGATATGCCACACCTGTGAGGTGGATGGATTATCTCAGCAAAGGACAAAGGAGAAGTGCTCACTAACACAGATTTAGACAAATTTATGAACAATATTTGACAGAAATAGGCCTTTTGTGTCCATAGAAAAAGTTTTAGATCTTTGAGTTCAGCTCATGAAAAATGGGAGCAAAAACAAAAGTGGTGCGTTTATATTTTTGTTCAGTGTACAATTAGCCTAAGTCTATTAGGTTTAAGGGTCACATGACCTCAACCCAACACAGTCCTCATTATGAAACCCCAAACTGTTGGAAATAACTTACAAAACATGACCCAAACCTCAAAACATATTTTGCTGTCAGATATAGATATAGGCCTACAGTGGGGCGATTCAATAGCACCCCCTAGAAATTCCAAACCTCAGCCCCTGCATGATGTGTGACCAAACCCCCCCCCCCCACACACACACACACACACACACACTTTGGTAGGCATGTGTAACAGCTCTAGGACCCAGACCCTACACCCAACAGGAAGTCTGTCATTTTGATGTTCATATGTTAGCTCATGTTTTTTCATTTCCAGTCTTTGCACGGTTCACAAACACAATACCTTTGGATGATACTGAATAGGAGCATTCTACCCCAAATGCACCTGATCATCACTGCAGCTTTACTATAATTTGTTTTTAGCTCACAGACTGAAAACTACTGGTCAGATTCACTTCAAATTTTATATGTATCTTCCTTAGGACTATGTCTACAAAGTTTGTCCACAGTTTTGAGACATTTTGATTTCTGAATTTCTGAAATATTAAAAATTTGCCTTTACTTATAACGGTCCATATTTTTATGGTTTATAACATGTAAATGGTTACAGATATCAATACAGTTACTATTGAGCACTGATAGGAAGTCATATATGGACTTTCATTTAATTAGCTGAGTTCTCCTCCAGTGGATGTACCACCCACTTCTATTGGGAGATTAATCTCTTAACATTTATTAACATTAACATTTAACATTTATTCTTAATTAAACATGCCTGTGAGATGCAGGGACACTGGTCCTATTTCAACGTGACAACATGACTCTTGTAAATATACATGCAACTTTTAATTGGCGTGTTATCTGCATACATTATAAGCTTTTCACTTGTACAGTCACGGAAAAAATTATTAGACCATCAAAAGTCATCAAAAACAATGGTTATGCAATCCAGTACCAACTCCTGTGTGTATCATGTGACTAAAACACACAGAAAAGAAAACATAGAATGTCTAAAAGCACTGTTTTTGTCAGTACAATGCCATAGCTACTGATGTAAGAACTGAAGCAATTTTGCTTATTATCAAGAAAACATGGAAAATGGATAGATATCAGCTCTGAAGGTAAACTACTATGAGCTATTTTTGTTGTTATCATTATATTTGTCCAAACAAATGTATCATTAGTTTTACCAGGCATTAAAATGAACAAGAAATTGAAGAAAACAAGGGGCTGTCAAATAAATTTTTTCCACAACTTTACGTTCACACCATCAAATACCATGCACTGGAGGTTAGGGTTATGTGAACTGCAGATCTTGCTGTAAATTAACACGCGATCAAATGGTATTGAATAACACACGAAAGGTGGACAATACATACGTATAGCACGCTAAATGCCATAAGAACCGGCGTGACATACAACGCGATTTCATTAGATCACTCTCCCTATTTTTATAATTATTGTAATGTGATGTTACTAGGTCTTCCATTAAACATCCCATTGAAATGTGGCTTCTTTAACTAATGCCATTATCTGATGTAAACACTTTCAATTTATTTAGTAAATGAAATTAAAAAAACATGGAAACAAGCTTCAAAGGACACTAAGGATTTCTAATGCACTAATCTAATGCACAGGATCATATTTCTCCACAAAATGTCATTTCCTAAAGTTGATTACTTACAGAAAAGGAGCAATAAGTTTCTCTTATCATCTTAAACTGGTCTAAGACGATTAGAAAAGAAATAAAAAAAAAGGACTGAACAAATGAAGGAATTCCAGCAGCATAAGCAGGAAGGCCTCGAGGGGGGATTGAGACAAGAACCAATTGGAGGGAAACCATGTTTTGCCTGTGTATGACAGATGTATTTAAAGACTCCTAATCTGATAAGGACAAAATGGTGCTAAGATGTGGCCTTTTCTTGCCTTGCCACATGGCTACGGTCTGAAACGATGGACAAGGATGACATATAAACAAAATCTAATTTATTTCAGAGAGAGGGGAAAAAATCTCCCTTGAGAAAGTAAGTGAGCATTTATTAAAGCCTAAATCTAATCTTCATCTGCTACAAGTGACCTATTTATGAGCAGAAAGCCTTCCTTGGATATTCACAGAGTCAAAGATGAGGTCATATCATAAAGTCTGAGTTAAAAGGCCAGTCAGGATAAACCCAGTGCTTAATCTATAAAATAATACAGATCAGTCTCTCACATTAGCACATTTACACCCGTCACTGCCGAGTACCACCTGATCTTCTAATGTTGGCAGCCTGCCAACATGCCTGATTAAAATTAATTAATCTTCACTGACACTCTGTCTTTCCCTGCCCTCTGTAGGATACAGTTAATGTACAGCAGCCTTTATTAGCAAAGAAGACTTTGGGAAGTGAGAGTCTGGGTCAACAATGGAATCAAGAGAAAATCTTGTATGCAAAATATAATTTGAAACAATGTCCTGTTGGATTTAGGCCATAGAAACAGCTTGGTTCTTTTATGATAGAAGAGATTAATGTTATATAAAATAAAGGCTGTAATATCTTGAGATTCTGATTAAGTCATAATGCAGATGGTGTGACTAAATTAAAGATGCTCCAGTGTCAGGGCAAATTTGATTTGACATATAGCAGGAGTACAGATATTTTATTTGGTTTTGTAAGAGACGGAGGTTCCTCGGCTCAAAAGCTCAAAGACTCTTAAATATAATCGCGCTGTTAAAATCAAATCACAAATCAGATGTTGGCCTGCTATAGAGGTGAAGTCCTGCTCCTTCTGATGTGCCACATGTAGGGGTGTAATGGTGCAGAAATATTTCAGTTCGGTATGTTTTCGTGACAGTGAAGGAGACCAGTGGGGGGGGGGGGGGGGGGGGGGGATGCACTCCGTAACTACCTGTAACAGGACATTTCTACAAAATATTGTTCACTCATTTGTGCATTAACAGGCACCCCACACGTATTTTTGAATGTTCATGTATAAAAAGCATAATTCCATTGTGGATTCTGATTGACTGCGCTGCATTTGAAGCTGTAGTAAAATAAAACACATATCGTTAGCCTCATAGTAGTAGTCATATTTTTTTAATGCCATAGCCAATGATGGAAAATGAATCAACGATGTTAGGCGAGCAAAGTTATGCAGATGACACAATTTGGCCAAAAATATGACTTAAGCAATTATTCTACGAGGCCAACGATACATTGAAGTACTGTAAAGAAAGTCATACTAATAACACTACTATTACTCCTACTACTCTGACTCTTACTACTACTACTATTACTACCAATAACAACAATAATAAAAATAATAATAATATCATCTATTCACTGTTTTCAGACATGGTGTAGAGAACTGAAACTTTGTAAGTGCATACAGATGTAAATATTCCTGTAATGTTACTGTCACCTAAAGTAAAGAAGATAAGGAGGTTGCTTTGAACAACTAAAGTACACTTTTCCAAAGTCTAACAGTCTGATACCAGACACAGGAGACTTTGACCTACTCAACCACAACTTCAACCATTTGCACAAGTAATGGTGATATCCAGATAAATGGGAAAATCAGCCCAGTCTTTTCATATGCTCTCCACTGCGAATGTTTGACAACCACTGTGCTAAATGGTGCTGAAGAACTACCAGGGCTCCCACTCTTTCCATGAAATTATTTTCCAGGACATTTTCAGTTGCTACAGAGACAAGTTATCAGGTCATGCACTAATCCATTCCCCTGTCCCCGTCATTCTTTGGAAGTGTTCTTTTCTACAGTTGCAACTTGCATTTACTCAGACTGTTTCTATGTTTATTACTCAGACATGTGATGTGCAGGCTACGGCTATAATTTATCTATGAAAAATAATTATGGCAAATGCATGACAGAATAATTGCAAACACACCCACAGATTACAGCGGAGCACTTCATGAGCCTGACAAACTGGAGTTAGAATGTTCAAACGGACAATTCCCAACTCAACTTTCTCTTCTCTCTTACTTTCTCTCCTGTGCTTCCCCTAAAAATATCTGTATAGTTTCAATAAATCACTGAAACACTATTTTCTTTGTTTCATCTCAGTTTAGGCAAACACGGTCACAAGGCAGGGGGAGGAGACATAATTTTCCAGGATAACTTAACCGTTTCCCGGACATTTGACATTTTTTTCCCATTTTCCATATGTTTTCCCTGACTGGAAAATTGGTCAATGATTTTCCAGGTTTTCCAGGATGTGTGGGAACACTGACTACACTAGTTGGCATAAAGAAGTTCTTTAAAAAATAAGTTAGTGCTTTGATATTGCTGTGTCTATTTTACAAGACCTCGCAGGTCTATGTTGTGAGTGTTTTAATAAAGCAGTGAGCCACTCTAGTCCATGGTTTACAGTGATGTTCTAACAGCTTAGGGAAGTGTTTTTCAACCTTGGGGTCAGGGCCCCATGTGGGGTCGCCTGGAATTCAAATGGGGTTGCTTAAAATTTCTAATGATTGATAAAAATTTAAAAATAAAACTTAATAAAAAATATATGGTGAGTTAACAGAGACAATCAAAATCCATAAAAGACAAGCTCTGAGTCTGAAACTGAAGCACTGTGGTTCTGTTTATCTGTCAAATGTTCATTGTGGTCAGTTTCAGATGCTGCAGCTCTTTCCATAATTCATAGTTTGAGTTCTTGTTTGTTCAGTATTAATTGTCAGCCTTGTAAATCCAAGCTGGACTGACTGTACATATCCTGACCAAGGAAAATCAAATTCTCCCTTTGTGCAGTAATCTACACCTGGCTTTTCTGCCTCTGTCCACAATAATATACATTATATAGACTAAATGTTGTCTGAAATTAACATTTATTTGCAACATATTATAGCAAACTGTTACATGATCAAAAATAAATTAATTTCAGCAAAAAAAAATGTCTGGGGTCACCAGAAATGTGTGATGTTAAAATGAGGTCATGGGCCAAAAATGGTTGGGACCACTGGCTTAGGGGGTCTGTTACTGCATTGGCCCTTACCCGTTGTAAAACCACTGTCACCCATGACCTCCTGGGCTTATTGCTTTATTAAAACCTACACTGCTGTTGCGTGATCCCAGTGACTAAGCCCTCAAGCATCTCAGGCGATGCAAAAGCCCAAATATGTTAATGACGCTGGATGACATCACACACACACACACACTGTAAGCGTTATAAAATGTGTACACCTCATCAGACTTACTGAAGTTGGTCATTCAAGTCTTGGATGGTGTGCCATGGAGGGCCACACATCATAAAATCTCTTAATCTGTATCATCTCAAAAATCACTAGCATGTCGTGAGAATATATATAAGCTATTTCTAATTTAAGGAGACAAAGATTACACGTGGAAAATATGTTAGTGAGTGACGTGGCCAAAATATAAAAGCAGTGTTTTTTGGCGATATGGTGATCTTTTTCTATGGAGAACAAACAGAGAAATCCATTCATGTTTCTAGTCTATTTGCAAAATAAATAACACTAATCACACCAGAGATTTTCTAATTTATTAAATCATTAATACCTGGCTATTAGATACATAAAATACATTTAATGAAAGAGCTGTGATTGGCAGTGAATAATAACTGCACACATATACTTTTTATTTTTGAGTTACAGAGAAACCATGTGTTTTTTTTATTGTTACTCTGAATGTAAATTTAAGTGGCTGACATGTGGTCTGTGTAAAGGTGGATTTTATGGAGGAATATCATTATTTATTTGCCAGGTGAACTTTGAAAGACAAAGTTAGGCTAAAGATTTTGTACCATAAGAACTACTGAAAATGTCAAATTTTTAGAAAAATGTGCATGTTTTATGTGGCATTTTCCTTTGCAGGAAATTAGGCATTTTAACCCTAAAAGACTAAATATCCACCAATGACCAAAACCATCTACTGATATAAAACGTTTAATAACTTTCAAATCATTAATCCTATCAATCCATGTAAATAATTGGTGTAAAATACACTTTGTCATCTTTTCATGGTCATCAGATATGACCCCGTTGGACATTCAGAGGCTCCATAGTTACCGGGAAAACACCGTCATCTTCTACAACATTGATTCACCAGTAAAATCCATGGAGGTGGATCAAAGTGGATGGACACTTGTTTTTGCATTCAATTAATTTTTCTTAAGTTTTCAATGTTTTCGATGTAATAACCCTCAAAATTTATCTCACCATGATGATTAAAATACATGATCAGTAAATTAAACATGGGAAAATACCAGATTTTCACTGAAAAAATGCAAAACACAGAGTATAATATTAGGATAAATGATGATTAATCACTTGAGAAATGTTAAACAGAGAGAAAAATTAATTTGGGAACTGCCACAAAAGTATGTATGGCTTCATGTCATGACTCACTCACACACATGCAAATGTTCTACTCAGTACTACACTGCAAAGTCAGCATTGCTGTAGCATTACCATTATTTTTTGTTTTAATTCAGAAATGATGGTAAACTGAACCAGACCAGTCTCCAAAACTGCCAACTTGTAGGTGTGGGTATGCGAGTCTACAGCTTACCAAACAGGAACAGATAACCTGCTAAAATGTAATTAATCTCTTTATCACGTCAGCGCCACAAACAGTCACAGAAACAAGTAAAATGGTTTAGAGCTAAGATGGAGGCAGTGTGATGATGATCCCTGTGGATCGGAAGCCTTTAGCAGTAGTGCACGTGCATGTGATGCAGAGTGGACGACGCTGCTGCTGGATTATCAGGCTGGCAAACACCTGTGATGTTGCAGCCACAGCATCCTGAGATTAAATATGATTTGAGGGACTTAACGGGGAGGATTTTCCTTGTTTTTCCTGGAGTATCACAGATCTCTCTTTATGCTTGTTGCAAAAACAACAGCTAGGTTTTGACAGTGATTGAGTGTAAACAGAGGAGTGTTACTTACTTCAGCTCATTCAGGTTTCTGAGGACTTCCTGCTGCGTGGCTACGACAGAGCTCAGCTGCTGACTGGAGGAAGCATCCAACTGAAACACAAACGGAACGGAACAGACTGAGTATTAAACGATTAAAGGTTAATATTTAATAACGCCATCATCAAAAAAACTTCAATTAGTTTTGATAAACCATCATTAAAACCTATCCTCCTACCTATCCTCTTTTCTCCAAAAATCAAACAGTTAATATTCTTTACCGTCTTGTGATCGGTATTATTTGAATGCACCCAAAGTTAGAACTGAATTGGGGAAGCAAGCTTTTAGCTTTGCCGCCCCCTTTGCCCAGAACACCCTTCAAGTAGAGCTGAAAATACCAGAACTCATGTCATTTCAAGCTTTTTGCTCCATCTTACAAACAAGACAGCGAGGGTCAATCGGACAGTGCCTGTGTTTTTCAATTGCTGGGACCTCAACTAAATTTTTGCACTTTATTAACTGCACTTCAAAAAAACTGTCTCACTTTTCTGTTATGACAATATTATTACTGTTTATTTTAATTTATTGTTACTACCTCTCTGTAAAACCTGTTTTCTTTCTTGGCGTGTGCTGCTGACCTCTTGGCCAGGTCTCCCTTGTAAAAGAGTTTTCGATCTCAATGCGATTTTATCTGGTTAAATAAAGGTCTAACAAAAAAATAAAAACCATTTACATCATTAGATGGTGAAAAGCCTTCAAACATTTACAGATTAGACTTTGATTTTATTTTAAGAATTAAAACGGTGAGTAATAAGTTCCCACCATTTCATTACTTTATAGTGTCATTACTCAGGTTGTATCGTTTTAACCCATTTTACACTTATGTTCAAGAAGCATAAAACAGTATTTAGTGTGACCTCCCTTTGCACTTAACATGTCTTTAACCCTTTTAGCTTTTAGTGCAGTCTTTTGTGTCTTTTAAGGCTGTGCACATATTTCCTACATTTTTTTTGTTGCATCTGAAGAGAAATAAATATGAATGCTCTTTTCAACCTTGCAACAACAAAACTAAGGAAGCCTAAGATTTTTTCCACATATCCCACACAAACCTTGGTCTACTTCAGTTGTTTATTTTTTCCTTCCATTTCTAAATCGAACTGTTTAGCTCTCTGCTTTTGTGAAGTTTATTACAACAAAAGGCACATAAACTAGTCAGAGGTTAAAAAAAAAAAAAGAAAGAGAGAGAGAGAGAGAGAGAGAGAGAGAAAAGAGATAAAGATGCAAACCCTCTGAACAAGTCTGGGGGCAGAAATATCAGCTCTAAAATGCTGCTTTATTTTTAGATCGGGACAGGGAAAATCCAGCATTAGGATGAAATAATTTTACAGCTAGAGAAGAAATGCAATGTAATCTACTTCACTGAAATGTTTCATTTAAAATCCACCTTTTGTGAATGTATTTGGTCCCAAGCTTCACAGTCTTTTGGATCCTTGGCAGAATACCCATATATATTTTGCACCTTACTTTTTTATATATTGTATTCTTGCCTTTATAAAACAAAACAATCAAAAACTAGTCTCTTCTTAGATTTGCATGAATCTCACTGATGAGTTACTTTGTTCTCAAAATGGATAATTCATCAAAAGGTAAGGAGTTTGTGTCTCTAAAACTTTTATTCTATGACCTCTCCAAAACTTTGACTTTATATAATTGCATGACAGTTTGTCAGGCCTGGAAAATGAGCTTTTAAACAGACATTTCCATTTTCCATGGCCATGTGAAGTGTGTTTTCAATGAATTCCAACCCTTCTGCAGTGGTCACTGTGAGTATCTAATGTGATCCCTTGTGAGTCAGCATCGGTTGTGTTGACATGTGTACCTGTCCTGAGCCAACATTCGTAGCCTTCTTGGAAAC
Organism: Sphaeramia orbicularis; assembly: GCF_902148855.1. Lineage (NCBI taxonomy): Eukaryota > Metazoa > Chordata > Actinopteri > Kurtiformes > Apogonidae > Sphaeramia > Sphaeramia orbicularis. Next base: position 75,074,771 of record NC_043968.1, read on the forward strand.
CTCGTCTGTGATGACAGACACATAGCGACGCTGCTCATCCAGGATCATAGCGAGCTGCCGGTGAAGCTGCTTAATCTCCAGGTGGATGCGATTCTGGCCTTCAAACACCTGACGGATCTCCCGATCATTCACACTCTCATACAAGTCTTCAACTGAACAGAAAACACACTTGAGTTAAAAATACAGGCATACAGATTAAACCATTTCAGATGCTGTGAATCAAATATTTGTTCTTAGTTAATTTTCCACAATAAACAGTGACTTTCAGATGTAGAAAACTAACTTGGCTCTCCTTGGACGTCTGGGTGTTCTTTCTGAAACTCCTCTTTCTTTTTGTCCAGCTCTTGCTGAAAATTCTGAAATTCCTCCTGGTACTTGTCCTTCTCTTCTTTGGGAATCTCAGATTCAGGTGGGGGCTTCAATGGGAAAGACAAAAAAACCCTCAGAACTCAGTAGAAGTAGTGCTTAAGCTATATTGTGCACATGCATGGACTCCAGTGCACGCAAAGACACACAGCTACAACCACCTGAATGCCACACACAAGACTGGGAAAGTATTAGGAGCTTTAGGAGAGTGGAGTTACCGGTTGCTGGCCTGGTTCAGTGAGGCTGAATAACAAAAAGGACAGAACATCGTGGTCATCTGAAGGAGAAAAGACGAAAAAAACACACTTTTAAAAAACATTTTTGATCTTCACCATCCTCTATCAAGTCTGTATTTTGAACTGATTGTGTTCAGTCTGAACACTGCAAGAGATTTTTTGTCAACATGAGAAGCAGAGAGGAAGCTGGCATTCACTGACAAAACAACATTACCTGCTAAACCCCCGGTGGCAGCAGAAATACCAAAGAAACCTTCCCTGGGAATAACCATGTTGTCCACCTTTGCACAAAACTCATAGTCCTCTTTGTCAGGAGTGAAACCGTTGTTGATCATCACCTGTAGAGAAAGTGAGAGGGACAGTTGAGCTTCAAACATAATGTGAGTGGAAAAGAATCACTGACTGAAAACTGTCAATGAAACTGAACTTTTCAGATCTTCTCAGTATTAGTCAGTACCTAAACAATTTTTTTCCTCAGTAAAATTAAACTTTCAGCGCTTTTAAGCTATAACATAAGGAGGATAGAAAACGTATTAACTCAAAATCAGGAAATCTGAAAAATCTGTTCCTATCCATCTACCTGCAACTGTTAGAAACATAGGATTGATTTGAAATCTAGAAGGTGGTTAGCATTTGCATGGTGACATAAAAACCATGGGTTAGACATTTTTTCTTGTAAATTAATCAACTTTTTTTTTTTTTTTAAATCATCTTAATGCCCTACTTCAGGAGGGGAGGGCAGCACCTATGCAGTTCTCCAGATCCGAGGAGAGTTAACCTAGCATACATAATTTTGTTGGTGGGGGACACCAGAGGAAAAACTTTGTTGCAGCAGCTCCTAAACTATGGAAAGATCTGCCTTTCCATATCAGACAGGCCTCCTCTGTCTGTTTTTAAATCCCTTCTTAAAACCCACCTTTTCTTCTTGGCTTTCGAAACCATGTGAGATGTTTGAATGTATTATTTTTATTCTATTGTTTTATCTGGTATTGGAATATTGCTCTTATTTTTTGTTGTTTTTAATTGTACAGCTTTTTATGTTTTTTTAATCCATTCTTGTATTTTAATCTTTTATTTTGGTTTTTATTTATTATTCTGTACAGCACTTTGGTCCACCGCAGTTGTTTTAAAGTTCTTTACAAATAAAGTTGGATTGGAAACGCCACACAGAAAGGCCAAGTTTAATCGTACCCTGATGTTTAATAATACATCCCTGTCTTATTGTCCTTAATGTATCAAAATATATGCTGTTACAAAACTTATCACTAACACATAATGATTTTGAGCAAAGTGTCAGATGTTCAAAAATATATAAACATTCCAGCTTGAGGTGGACCTACTACATATAGTGTATATGAAAATATTTTGCATAGCTGTCCAGTGCGACAGCTACAGGGTTGGATTCCCAGTTGTGCCTTTCTGTTTTGAATTTACTTGTTCTTTCCATCCTGTGCAGATTTCCTCCAGTTTACTCCGCCATTAAAAACAAATATACAAAGGTTAGATCTCCTGTCAGAACCCCTGAACACAATAATGATGAAGATCTGGAGTTGGCTCCCAAGTGCATTTGATGGCTGCTCACTGTGCTGGTGCTAATGCTAATGCTAGGTACTATGTGTGTCAGGATCTGTAAAATGCAGAGGCTGAATGCTCCTATGAGGAAAAGACAAGATAAGACAAGATAAGATAAGATAAGATAAGATACGATGTAAGGTAAGAGATGAGATAAGAGGTAAGGTAAGAGATAAAAAAAGGTAAGGTAAGGTAAGGTAAGGTAAGATAAGATAAGAGGTAAGGTGAGATAAGATAAGATAAGATAAGATAATGTAAGGTAAGAGCTAAGATAAGACCACAAATGAAATATAAAAATATATCGAAAGAAGTGAGTTAACCCTTAGCTTTGATCACGCCAAAAGATTAATTGTCAAACTAACATCTTCAAATCCACATAAACACTTTTATGTGAGATGTTCAGCATATCAGTGTGTACTTTACCGTCAGAGTCTTCTTGTAGTATGTTATTTTGGCCCTGACAGGGTATGGTTTGTTGCGGAAGTCTCGTAAACAAGTACCAAGGGCTTGTGTGCTGCCGTCGCTGCATCAAAAACATTTCCAGAGAAAACACAGTTATTGATGTCATTGGAATGGTCAAAGTTTAAGAGAGAAGCGAATAAACACGAATGTCCTCTTGTATGTTTTTATGAACACTTTTATATTTTTGTAAACAATATGAAGAGAATGGCACTGGAAAAGTGATTTAAAGCTTTCACTGGCCCCTGGGAGATTAGGAAATACAGAGGATTATTTACTTTCCAAGCAAATATAATCATATATCCTAATCTTCTTTAAGTTGTTAAAATTTGAGTTGATGATGACATCAGAGCCAAAGCGAAGAAATATTTACTTACTTTTGATGGTCATAAATAAGGTTTCCATTGTTTCCCACAATGAGTATAGCAGGGTTATTTTTCTAGAATGAAGATGTAAAAAACAAAACAAAATACACATTAATCCCCGGAGGCAACTTTTTATTGCTTTAATCTCATTTAATAACATCAATCCAATACCTGAGAAAAAACAACTGACACACATGTACAAAATAAAACTTTAGATCTGTTTTCATGATAGAAAAATGGATATTAGAACTTCGGCAGAGTGACATTAATTCTGTTATGAAAACTAAAAGGACTCTTTCAATATAAGTAAACATGTGCAATTTATAAATATGTGTAATATACAAGTCTGATTCATAATGAGGCTTAGAAGATGTCTGAACTTCACACCAACCTTGCCATCGTTGTCAAAAGAGTCAAAGAACACTCCAACTCCATTCCAGTGGTCGGCAGCACCGTACACTGGACCGTCCAGGCCTTGTGCAGTGGTGAACCACACAGCCTGTCACACACAAAGCACATACGGTTATTTCAGCGTTCTTTAGTGAAGTGCACTGAAGACCGGCCTCTGCAGGGTCCGAAAACCAGCAGCAGTGCTCAGCCCTGTGTTAGAGTCCAGCAGAAAGCCCCCCCCCCCCCCCCCCCCCCCCCCCCCCTCCCCTTCAGAAGGCCATACAGAACACTAGTAGTAGTAGTCGTAGTCTATTTGGCCGTTAATTACTTTAAACAACAAACAAAAACAAAATATCCATTGTTCCACACACAATGCAACCAAAAGGGTTTAGGCTGAGGTAAAGACTTATTTTGCCCAACCCTAAAACAAACAAATAACAAAAACATTTCAGTGGAATCATTGCTAAATATACAACAGAAGAGAATACATATTTAATTTTAATTCAAGTAAATCATGTCCTTATCTCAACTATCAATATTAATCCTAGTCTTTTAAATCAGTATTTTCCTTAGTCAATTCTGAGCTCTATGTTTTTGAATAATAGTTAATTTGTACATCTTTTTAAGAGTTTTAATTGTTTTAGACTGTTTTAATTGATCTTCCAGGCAATTCCAAAGATTACCCCTCTAACGGAAATACATCTACTTTTTTGATTTGTTCTTGCCTGTTGGTGCATAAAAATCTGCATTAGTAATAATTCTTATTGCCTATTTTTGAAGTAAAAAGATAGGATGAATATTTGAATAGTTGTTGTTTCCCCATATTTCTGCACCATAATTTAAGGTATGGAAGGATGATAGAATTATATAGAATAAGACGTGAATATTTATCAAGTGTAGTTCTCATTTTGCCAATTACAGCTATGGTTTTCACTAACACTCAGAACTAAAACAGACTCTAGCACAGTTTTTACCCACAAACGATTAAATGTATCCCCCCACTGACTAAATAACCACTACTTTACTGTTGTATGTACAGTAGTAAAAACAAAAGTTTCAGTGAAAAAAAAACAGCTTCTATAAACCACAGTGGTCGTATTTAGTGTAACCTTCCTTCGACACTTAACATGTCTTTAATCCTTTTGTTCACTTTCTGATTTTTTATTCCAGGTTTCATTCAACACATGCCAGATGTTTCTCAAGGTTTTTGCTGCTTCTTGTCATGGGGTCAGGGGTCACACTAAATACTGACTTTAACCTTTAGAACTAGAGCTGCACAATATATCATTTGAGCATCGACCTCGTGATGTATGTGTGCACAATAGTCACATTGCAGGTCCTGCGATGTTGGAAGCAAATGAACTCAGTGTGTTCTCATCTAATTTCAAGGGTATGTGACACACACTGCACGCAGAGATCCACCAATCACAATCGTTCTTAATCAGTTTGGAGTGAATCACTGGTAACAATACTGAAAAATGAGCAATGAACAAGAGAAAATCACCTTTAATTAAGGCTTGGTGCCAAAAAGAAAAGCAATGTCAGTTATCTGGAGTTATTTCAGCTACAAAAAGGATGAAACTGAAACACATGTTCTGTGTCAGTGTCTTGCACCTGTTGCCACAACGAACACAACTAATTTGTTTGACCATTTACATCGGCATCACACAGCTATTATATCCTCCTGAGTATTTTTTCATATCGCAGGGTTAAAAAAATCCCATTGTCACTTTTTTCCAATATCGTGCAGCCCTATTTAGAACCCATTTAGTTCTGTTTTTTGTGTGTCTTTTAAGGCTGTGCACTAGGGCTAAGAGAAAAAGCAATTTAATCAAAAAATCAAATTTGTAGATCACATTGAGTTTTATTTTTAGAAAATCGATTTTCTTATCAAGCAAAAAATACAGGTATTTTGAATTCGCCAACAACACATCCTTCTGGGTTCCCCTAGTTCTATGAGCTCGAACCCTCCCTCCCCTTCCCCCATGTGAATCACAGAGTAACAACAAACACCAGAGACAACCAGCGGTAGAGAGCAGCTTATTCCCAAGAACGGTTCTATGACTTCAGTCGTTTAGAACTGGTTTGGATTCACAGCATCAGATACAGAACAGGCAAATCCTCGCTGTAAAATATGTGAGGGTGCATGGTGTTACTTTGTTGAAACCAATGACTGCCTTTGCTTTTTTTTTAAACATCCGTCTCAATGCACTTAACTGAAAACAATAAAGTTAATGTTGTTTCAATGTATTTGCAGTCGGCACTTGTGTTCTTTTAAATAGGGGATTGAAAATTGAATTGAAAATCGAGTTTTTCATTAAAAAATCAGATTATTTTTTAGGCCATATCGCCCAGCCCTACTGTGCACATATTTCCTTGCTGTTTCTGAAGAAAAGAGACTACAAAATAAATATGCTTGTTTATTTCAATGTTGTAAAAACAACTAATCTAAAGGACACCTAAAACTTTTGCACAGTACTGTATATTTCTGGACATAATGGTAGCGATGAAGAGTAAACTACAGGGTGGTGCATATAAGACACAGCTAATGATTAAAATTATGGTAAAAATAAATAATAACAGAGATTCAGCAGTATTGATAAGTTGTCTGTGATTGTCAGTCATCTTGTCTGTGATCATCCACACCACTCCTTACCAATCCGTCCGCTCCCATCCTGCCTCTGCCAGACACTCGGAAGGTCACCTCCGCCTCCCAGTGCTCAAAGTTGACTTTGTTTTTTGTCCACACTGAGCCCCTCTGACTCCGGAGTGATGGAGTGATGCGAACCTGGTCTGCACTGGGAATCGCATCTGGAAAGAAGAGGAGAGGTGAATGTAAATGGATTTATCATGTGTTATTAATACTCCATGAAGTGCCAAGATGCCAGTGCATGTTTATCACTGCTAGTCACTCCCACTTCGACCCAAGTGTAAAAACATACAGACCTGTTATCTTGTAATATGTTTATTATTACCCAGCACTACCAGGGTGTGCCGACTGTTTTATCTTTGGCCAAAGCCACAGTAACAGGTTTTGGAGATTTGCACTATCTGGGTTTTTAAAATGTGGATGTTTTCTTTTGCTTCTTTATTTCATGTACCATCTTGAAGTTTTTGGTTGCAAATTGGAATGTTATCTAAAAACGTCACATTGGCTTTTGGAAATGAGTTACTAGGGCTAGAACCGATACAAATTCTTTCATACAAAGGCAATTATAATACACTTTTTGGATTTTTTAAGGCTCAATTTAGCGCTGCAATATCAACAATATGTTGTCATATAAAATAAAACCACAAACAGAAATGATTGAAAGCTGTTGGTACAACTGTATATTCTGACATTAACGGTGTTGCCTTTACATGATGAACCATTTTGAAATGAACTTTTGAGAGGTTGCAAAAAAGAAAATGCAGATTCGATAAACTAGGCTACATCAGGTTTCCAGAAGATGGCGCTGTGGCCTAGATTACATATGGCTGTAATACACAGAGTAGAAGAAGAAGAGTCAATAAGATGTCAGCTGTTGTCATGAGAGTTAAAAGTTCATCTTTATTCAAAAAAGGTGTTTCCATTTCTATTTATGTGCAATAAATGAAAAGAAAAAAATAAAAGCAAAACCACCTCAAGTGAATGTGAAATGGCTTTTTACGATGCAAAATTGAGTCTCTTTTTTAATGTGTTTACATTAATAATTTCTGATATGAAACTTCAAAATGTATATGAAATATGTTTATGGAAACGATATTGACTCCATATTTACTCCATTTGTATTAAAATTTTATAAGAAATGACAATACATGATAGCAAGCCTATTTTCATAATAAGTAGAATCTGAGTAATTTGGTTGGTGCCCAAGCTCTTCTTATGTCACTATTTGTCACCATTTCCAGACAATTTAATAATGGTGGATAAGTGTATATATACTATATAGACATTATTTCTTAAACATTTTCAGCAAATATACCTGAAAAACCTCATACTAGGACCTGGACAAATATTGACTTAACTCAATAAATAGGGGTTGGACTCTCTGAAAATTGTGAAAAAAGCCTAAATTCCAAAAACAACTTTATTCCTCCGGACACATTTCTTTTTCAACAAAAAAAAAGAAAATGCAGCCTGTTTGTTTTGTGTAATATATTAACTGTGCATGTGTTTTTTCAGTCATATATGACATATACATTTTGAATAAACATTGGTCTTCAGACAATCAAAAATCATCCATAATACTGAAAAAGCATTTGGGTCAGGTCAAGGGAACACGCACATCTATGGGAAAAATCAAAGTTTCTCTTATCCTATTCTGTATGCACTCATTTGTTCACTTATTACTGTGATGTATAATAAATGCTTGTGTAAAAAATATTTGACTTGTTTTCTAGACATATTGGTCCTTACATCACAATAGGATTAAGAAACAGTGTCACTACGCCCATTGAAACTGTGTTACTTTAAATCTGTGTCAATAAGTCCAAAAGTTTCCATTACATTTTCCTAAATTTGGACATCAGTGTAGCTTAATATGTTATTTAACACATCAGAGGCAAATTTAAGGGAATTTCCTGTGGGAACCGCATGTTAAGCACTTTGGCGTAAACCTTGTCAAAATCTGTGACATTTTGATGAAACAGCATTACTGAACACATTTTAAAGTATTTTTGGTCAAAAATTTTATTTTATGCAATCATCATCCTTACTATGTTTAAATACTTACAAATACCTACTGAAATATGTGATTGATATATGTTATATATGTACAAAGTAAGAGCCCACTGAACATCAAACATGTAACCATGTCACCACTTGATCTGACCCTTTTTTTGCCCATATTGCTTAATTCTGCCTTGCTATGCTTATTCTCAGGGGTTGTTATGACATTTTTTGGACTGCTGTCAGAATCATGACCCCACTAATATGACCCTGTCTGCCCTGGTGTTGGAATCTCTTACGACACTGACATCTGACACTGACTGGCTGGTCTGACTCTGGTATTGGACTTGAACTTGTATCTCATAAATAAAGAGCATGTTTGAACACTTGTTTTAACATTTTAAGACCTCACAGGTGTAAATCATGCAGCCAGGGGGCCAAATCCTGCCCGCCAAAAAGTCCAATTCAGCCCATGGGGTGAATTTGTGAATTGAAAAAATTACACTGAGGATATTAACAATCCTCCATAAACTCATAGGGTACGTACTGTGTCACCTCAATGCTGCAGTGAAAAAATTACACTGAAGATATTACCAATCAATGATGTCCAAATAATTTTAATTCAGGTTCCACGTACAGACCAATTAGATCTCAAGTGGGTCAGACCAGTAAAATACTATCATAACCTAGAAATTATGACAACTGCAATTTTCTTTGTAAATACATGAAAATGTTTACATTAACAAACTATCCTTTTACAAAAATGGGAATAACCTGAACAAATACAAACAACCTGAAATGTCTTAAGAGAATTAAGTGCAATTTTACCAATATTATACCTGTTACTGAATGTTTTGTGTAATTGTAATGTAATGTCTGACAAACTGAGGCACAATACTGTTAAAATTGCACTTGTTATTCTTAAGACATTTCAAGTTGTTTATGTTACTCAGATTTCTAAGGAAACTTTGTAGATGTAAACATTATTACCTCTGCCAGGAGGTATTGTGATCGCTTTGCTTTGTGTGTTTGCCTGTTTTTTGTGTTTGCAAGATAACTCAAAAGTTATGGACGGATTTTCATGAAATTTTCATGAAATGTTGATACTGGCACAAGGCTCGGGTGATCGGGGGGGTGGGGGATGGGCAGATCTGACTTGGAGGTCTGTGCTCTCCAAGTGCTTTTCTTGTTGTAGTATAATTTTACTTTTTTCACTGTTATTTTACTGGTCCACTTTAGATCACATTAGGGTGAATGTGGCCCCTGAACTAAAATGACTCTGACAACCCTGAATTAACTGATTTACCCTTTTTTTTTTAACCCAAGTTTTGTGTATTTGTAATTGGAATGTCATGTAATGTTTCATAAACTGAGTCAGAAAACGGTTAAAATTGCAGTTGTTATTCTTAAGACATTTCAAGTTGTTTATGTTATTCAGATTTCTAAGGAAACTTTGTAGATCTAAACATTATCATAGTATACGCTAAGTTTACTTTTTTCACTGTTATTTTACTGGTCCACTTTAGATCATATTGGGGTGAATGTGGCCCCTGAACTAAAATGACTTTGACACCCCTGAATTTACCGATTTACCCATGAACTTACAGATCGTGGCCAGTAGTTGGTGTCCTACAGTACTGCAGATGTAGACGGTTTGTAGTGTAATCTAACGGAGCTGTGACTGGTCGTTCATGTCAGTAAATAGACAGGTCCTGACTGTGATGCAAGCATCCAAAGGCCTGTTTAGCGTGAGGAAAGTTCAGTGCCATGTGTTTGAGCTCTGGCTACAGACTAAAGCCTGGAAGTTGTTGTGTTTTTTTAGCAGTCTGACACTGGCTTTTCTTCCATAAACTCACAGGTTACGTACTGTGTCGCCTCAATGCTCCAGTGAAAAATTACACTGAAGATATTCATAATCAATGATGTCAAAATCATTTTAATTCAGGTTCCACATACAGACCAATTGGATCTCAAGACGGTCAGACCAGTCAAATACTATCATAACCTAGAAATAATGACTTTCTTTGCAAAATTACATGAAAATGTTTACATTAACAAACTCTCCTTTAACAAAAAATGTGAATAACCTGAACAAATACAAACAACCTGAAATGTCTTAAGAGAATAAAGTGCAATTTTACCAGTATTATACCTGTTACTAGACGTCTTGTGTATTTGTAATTGCAATGTAATGTAATGTTTCATAAACCGAAGCATAATACTGTTAAAACTGCACTTGTTATTCTGAAGACATTTCAAGTTGTTTATGTTATTCAGATTTCTAAGGAAACTTTGTAGATGTAAACATTATTACCTCCGCCAGGAGGTATTGTGATCGCTTTGCTTAGTGTTTCATGTTTGTGTGTTGGTTTGTTTGTTTGCGTGTTTGCAGGATAACTCAAAAAGTTATGGACGGATTTTCATAAAATTTTCATGAAATGTTGATACTGGCACAAGGCAGAAATGATAACATTTGGTGGTGATTGGGGGGGTGGGGGGTGGGTAGATCTGTCTTGACGGAGGTCTGCGCTCTCCGAGTGCTTTTCTTGTTGTAGTATAATTTTTCTTTTTTCACTGTTATTTTACTGGTCCACTTTAGATCATATTGGGGTGAATGTGGCCTCTGAACTAAAATGACTTTGACACCCCTGAATTAACTGATTTACCCTTTTTTTTTACCCAAGTTTTGTGTATTTGTAATTGTAATGTTTCATAAACTGAGGCATAATACTGTTAAAATTGCATTTGTTATTCTTAAAACATTTCAAGTTGTTTATGTTATTCAGATTTCTAAGGAAACTTTGTAGATGTAAACATTATCGTAGAATAATTGTACTTTTTTCACTGTTATTATTTTACTGGTCATATTGGGGTGAATGTGGCCCCTGAACTAAAATGACTTTGACACCCCTGAATGAACTGATTTACCCATGAACTTACAGATCCTGGCCAGTAGTTGGTGTCCTACAGTACTGCAGATGCAGACGGTTTGTAGTGTAATCTAACGGAGCTGTGACTGGTCGTTCATGTCAGTAAATAGACAGGTCCTGACTGTGATGCACGCATCCAAAGGCCTGTTTAGCGCGAGGAAAGTTCATTGGTGTGTGTTTGGGCTCTGACTGCAGACTAAAGCCTGGAAGTTGTTGTGTTTTTCTAGCACTTTGACACCGGCTTTTCTTCCATAAACTCACAGGCTGTGCACTGTGTCCCCTCAATGCTCCAGTGACCAAAGTGCTCCCTCTTGTCTTTGGGCTTAAATGTCGGTTCCGGTTTCATACTCAGCTTTTTGTTGGGATGTGTACGTGAGGAGCGGCTGGGTGATGTTGACAGCTGGAGCCAAACTTACTTCCAGTGTGGATCCAGAAGGGGATTCCTCCGTCCGTCTGAGCCAGGTGCGGTCCTTTGAAGCTGTATTTGTACTCGAAGCGGCGGTGAGGAGCTTGTTCCGTCGCCGTGCCACCTACGGACACGTCGGCGACGCTGTGTTGAAAGGCGAAGGTTGTGACAAAAGTTAAAATGAAGACTCGAGCGCAGGCAGCCGGGCGCCGCGCGACGGACACCGCCATGTTTCGATCTCACTGCTGACGTAGCGCACAGACCACGAGCATGACGGGATGCCTGTAGGCCAACAGGGCGTTTTCTGATTGGACAGTTTTTTGGTGCGTTTTTTTTTTTTTTTTTTTTTTTTAACCCATCTCCCATATTTATTAGAGCTGTGGTCAAGGGGAGCTTTCTGTGAACTAACCACAGTTTAAAGATACAAAGAAAATACATACATTAAAAAAAAAAACAGTGGTTGAAAAAAAAATGGGGGCTTCGGAAAAAAAATATATCACACGCACAAGCCTATCTTTTGCAGTGGCCCAGAGGTGCAACAGCCCAAAAAATTATCCACTATAAGAAAAAAAAAGAGAACAGCCCAAGAAATTATCCACTATAAGAAAAGAAGGAGAATAGCCCAAAAAATTATCCACTAAAAGAAAAGAAAGAGAACAGCCCAAAAAATTATCCTCTATAAGAATAAAAAGAGAACAGCCCAAAAAATTACCCACTGTAAGAAAAAAAAAAGCGAGGAGAGAACAGACCAAAAATTATCCACTATAAGAAAAAAAAGAGAAAAGCCCAAAAATTATCCACTATAAGAAAAAAGAGAACAGCCCCAAAAATTATCCATTGTACGAAAGAAAGAGAACAGCCCAAAAAATGATCCACTGTAAGAAAAAAACGGGAACAGCCCAAAATTATCCAGTATAAGAAAAAAAGAGAACAAACCAAAAAAATTATCCACCATAAGAAAAAAAAAAAAGAGAACAGCCAAAAAAATTATCCACTATAAGAAAATAAAGAGAACGGCCCAAAAAATGATCTTCTATAAGAAAAAAAAGAGAACAGCCCAAAAAAAGTACCCACTGTAAGAAAAAAAAAGAGAGAGAAAAGACCAAAAAATTATCCACTATAAGAAAAAAAAGAGAACAGCCCAAAAAATTATCCATTATAAGAAAAAAAGAGAACAGCCCAAAAAAATTATCCATTATACGAAAAGAAAGAGAACAGCCCAAAAAATGATCCACTGTAAGAAAAAAAGGGAACAGCCCAAAAAATTATCCACTATAAGAAAAAAAAGAGAACAGATCAAAAAAATTATCCACTATAAGGAAAAAAAAAAAAAGAGAACAGCCCAAAAAATTATCCAGTATAAGAAAAAAAGAGAACAAACCAAAAAAATTATCCACTATAAGAAAAAAAAAGAGAAAAGCCCAAAAAATTATCCACTATAAGAAAATAAAGAGAACGACCCAAAAAATTATCCACTATAGGAAAAAAAAGGGAACAGCCCCAAAATATTATCCACTATAAAATGGATAATTTTTTTGGTCTGTTCTCTTTTTTTTCTAATAGTGGAAAAAGTTTTTGGTCTGTTCTCTTTTTTTCTTATAGTGGATAATTTTTTGGGCCAGTGGGTAATTTTTTGGGCTGTTCTCCTTTTTTCTTATAGTGGATAAGTTTTTGGGCCAGTGGATAATTTTTTGAACTGTTCTCTTTTTTTTATAGTGGATACTTTTTTGGGCTGTTCTCTCTTTTTTAATCGTAGATAATTTTTTTGGTCTGTTTTCTTCTTTTTTTTTATAGTTGATCATTTTTTGAGCTGTTCTCTTTTTTTTTCTCATAGTGGATAATTTTTTTGGTCTGTTCCCTTTTTTTTCTTATAGTGGATAATTTTTTTGGTCTGTTTTCTTTTTTTCTAATAGTGGATAATTTTGGGGGCATTTGCACCTCTGGGCCACCGTACTATCTTACACAATAGAAAGCTTATAAATAACTCAAATATATTGATTTATTGGTTATTTCGTCAGACTTTTTCAAGTATAGGGGCGGATCTACACCCTCCCACAGTTATCGTACCTTGCGTATATCACATACTGCCTATGTCCTTCTATGCCACAGGTGTCAAACATGTGGCCCGGGGGCCAAATCTAGCCCGCCAAAGGATCCAATCCGGCCTGTGGGATGGATTGGTGAAATACAAAAATTACACCGAAGATATTAACAATCGAGGATGTCAAAATCATTTTAATTCAGATTCCACATACAGACCAATTAGACATCAAGCTGGTCAGACCAGTAAAATACTGTCATATTAAACCTATATATAATGAAAACAGCAAATTTTATCTTTGTTTTAGTGTAAAAAAAAAGAAAAAAAGTAAAATTACATGAAAATGTTTATATTAAAAACTGTTATTTTACAAAAAATGTGAAAAACCTGAAATGTCTTAAGATAAGTAAATGTAATATTACCAATATTCTGCCTGTTATTAAATGCTTCACGCATTTGTCATTGTAATGTAAGTTGTAAAGCACATGTGTAAATGATAAACTGATAATCTGAGGCATAATATTGTTAAAATTGGACTTGTTTTCCTAAGATGTTTTCAGTTGTTCGTGTTATTCAGATTTTTGTAGATGTAAAAAAATAAATAAATAAATCTTCAATTAAGCAAAAAAACCTTGAATTACGCAAAAAAATCTTGAGTTAAGCAAAAAAAAATTCTTGAATTAAGCAAAAAAATATATTGAATGAAGCAAACAAAAAAAAAAATCTTGAATTAAGCAAAAAAAAATCTGATAATAATTATATATTGTTAAAATTGAACTTCTTTTTCTTAAGATGTTTCCAGTTGTTTGTGTTATTCAGATTTTTGTAGATGTTAACATTATCATATTTTAATTTTACTTTTTTTCCACGGTTATTATTTACTGGTTCGGCCCACTGGAGATCATATTGGGCTGAATGTGGCCCCTGAACTAAATGAGTTTGACACCCCTGTTCTATGCTGTATGTATTTCTTTCATTTGTAGCATTTGTATATTTTAGTATTCTTTGTAATTTCTTGTATATTAATACTTTTCAGTATATGTTGTCAGTATAATTTTGTGTGATATTTTAATGCAGTCTCTTTGCACTTTAAGTATTTCAAGGTTCAAGGTTAATTTTTATTGTCATTGCATGTAGTATATACATGAAACGAAATCAGCACTCAGGACTAGCAATGTACATAGTAAAAATCCTATAAAATGAATCCTATCTAAAAATAATAACAATAAATCTGATAGCAACAATAAAACCTAATAATAAATAATGAATAAATCTGCATAAATACTACTGTGCAAGATTAAAAATGAGCAGCATGGTAAAACGGATAAACACAGCAGTGTTTTCAGTAGCAGCATGATCAACAGTAGTGCATCAGTGTTCCATGGAGTTGACCAATCTGACAGCTTCTGGGAAGAAGCTGCATGTGAGCCCTGGTGGTTCTGGCCTAATGCTCCGCAGCCTCTTCCCTGATGGGAGGGGGGTCAAACAGTCCATGAGTCGGGTGGGTGGGGCCCCCATTATGCGGGCTGTGCTGCTCATGCACCTGCTGATGTACAGGGTGGGGAAGCAAAATTTACAATGAACATTTAGTTGTTTTTTTTCAGCAGGCACTACGTCAGTTGTTTTGAAACCAAACATATATTGATGTCATAATCATACCTAACACTAGTATCCATACCTTTTCAGAAACTTTTGCCCATATGAGTAATCAGGAAAGCAAACGTCAAAGAGTGTGTGATTTGCTGAATGCACTCGTCACACCAAAGGAGATTTCAAAAATAGTTGGAGTGTCCATAAAGACTGTTTATAATGGAAAGAAGAGAATGACTATGAGCAAAACTATTACCAGAAAGTCTGGAAGATACTATTAAAGAAGAATGGAGAAGTTGTCACCCCAATATTTGAGGAACACTTGCGCAAGTTTCAGGAAGCGTGTGAAGGCAGTTATTGAGGAAAGAAGGAGGGACACATAGTAATAAAACATTTTCTATTATGTCAGTTTTCTTGTGGCAAATAAATTGTCATGACTTTCAATAAACTAATTGGTCATACACTGTCTTTCAATCCCTGCTCAAAATATTGTAAATTTTGCTTCCCCACCCTGTACATTTTTTGCTTCCTGAGACCCAGCTCTTCCGAGAGTACCTTCCTGTCCTAGCACTGTCAGACATTCCATTTTAAATATTTTAATGAAGTTCTTCCCAGGCTTATCACAGATTTTCCCAGGATTATCTCTGAACCTGCTGCGGTGGTCCCTGCCTCTCTTCTGCCTTCATCATCATCACTCACTTATCCTCAACTGCCTCCATGTGTCTCCCCCTACTCCCCCCTTCTCCCCCTCTCCCCCAGTCTCTATCTCTATTGCTCTCTCTTTCTCTCTTTCTTTACCCTCTCTCTTTAACCCCAACTGGTCAAGGCAGACGGCCATCCTCCAGGAGTCTGGTTCTGCTCCAGGTTTCTGCCTGTTAAAGGGAAGTTTTTCCTCGCCGCTGTCACCAGTCACAAGTGTTTGCTCCTGGAGGATTCTGTTGGGTTTCTGTAAATTGGCCTAGAGCCTGGTTTTGACCAACTCTATATATAAAGTGTCATGAGATAACTTTTTTGTTGCGATCTGGCGCTATAGAAATAAAATTTGATCAGTTGAGTGATTTGATTGGTTTTCCCCTGTAAGTCGCTTTGGAAAAAAGCGTCTGCCAAATGCATAACATAAAATATATATATATATATATATATATATATATATATATATAACATAATAAATAAAAACATAAATAATAATAATAAACTTTATTGTAGACACAAGTCCATAAACCACCAGCACACAACCATGCAGAATAAACAGAATAAAAGGATAAAAAGAGCAAAAAGAATAAAAAGGGGATACAAAAATTAAGCACATTATAAAATATACAAACGATTGCACCAATGCCATCTCAGTTTAGAGGTGAAACGATAGCAGCTTTTCAGAGGGCTAACTAGAGCTTCTATAATGTGGTTCTCTGATGTACCCAGGTGACAATAAAAGTAAACATCAACTTTCTTAATAGTGCTTCACAAGTTGGCACTCCTGTGGTCACAAACAGTTGACTGGCACTATGCCACCGAGGGACATGAAGCAGCAACCTCATTTCATCATTATAGGCTACCTGGAGCCTCTGCAAACTCATTTTCTTATACAGGGTGTCCCATAAGTCTCCATACATAGGAGACATAATACATATGGTTCTAACATGTATTTCTTTATATTTCTTCTTTATAGTTCTTCAGCAGTGGAGGACACGCATTGAAATGTGTTCCCAACAAAATGGGAGTCGTATAGAGCATATTATATAAATAACTAGAAGCACTCGGAGAGCACAGACCTCCACCAAGGCTGATCAGTGGGCCCTCCCGTGGGCCCCCCCACCCCCGATCACCCCCAAAAGTTAATCATTTCTTCCTTATCCCATTTCCAACAAACCCTGAAAATTTCATCAAAATCTGTCCATAACTTTTTGAGTTATGTTGCACACTAACGGACAGACAAACAGACAGACAGACAAACAAACCCTGGCAAAAACATAACCTCCTTGGCGGAGGTAAAATGGTTTGTGTCAAGAAACGTTTATTTTTTCCTATGTATGGAGACTTATGGACACCCTGTAGTTTGACCACAATTGAGCAGTGCATAATGGTGTGATGTAGGTTCTGAATAGAGAACACTTTACTGAATCAGAGTACATAGAAAACTTCCTTATCAGCATGTTAGCTTGAGAATAAATCTTACAGCGCTGTCGATGGATGTCTTTGTCGTCCGTCCAGTCATTGGATATGACATGACCGAGGTACTTAATTTCCTCACAAAACATCAAGAGGACTGTCAGACAAATAAAGATCGGAAAAGTTGATTTCCTGTCCCCTGCTCTTCTAACTATCCTTATTTGGCTTTTCTTAGGGTTATACTTGATGCCATAGTCTATGCCACAGGTGTCAAACATGTGGCCAGGGGGCCAAAACCGGCCCGCCAAAGGGTCCAAGGATGAATTTGTGAAATCCAAAAATTATACTGAAGATATTAATAATCAAGGATGTTGAAATCATTTTAGGTCAATTCAATTTAAAGTGGATCAGACCAGTAAAATATTATCATAATAACCTATAAATAATGAAAGCTGCAAATTTTCCTCTTGTTTTAGTATTAAAAAAAGTAAAATTAGGGAAAAAAAAGTTACATTTACAGACTATCCTTTTTACAAAAAATATGAATATCCTGAACAAATATGAACAATCTGAAATGTCTGAAGAGAACTGAGTGGAATTTTAACAATATTCTGCCTGTTACTAAATCTTTAAGTTGTGATGTGCATGTATAAATGATCAACTTAGGTGTGATATTGTTAGCATTGCACTTTTTTTCTGAAGAATTTTCCGGTTGTTCATATTTGTTCATGTTATGTTCAAGTACGGTTCGTAGATGTAAACATTTTCATAATGGAATGGAATACTTTTTTCACCAAAAACATAGAGAAAACTTTGGAGTTGACATTATTTATAAGTTCTTATCCTATTATTTATATTATTTTACTGGTCCGGCCCACTTTAGATCATATTAGGCTGAATGTGGCCCCTGAACTGAAATGAGTTTGACACCCCTGGTCTACGAGGGCCGTTCAATAAGTTCATGGCCTCACCCAGAAATACTGGTTGTTATAATACAGGATGTTACATTCTTTCGTGATGGGATAGTGATGCTTGAACATCGATGGACCAAGTGCATTGCTGTAAATGGAGATTATGTTGAAAAATAAAATATAAATTATCAGTCTGTGTTGTTCTGTTCTGGGTGAGGCCATGAACTTATTGAACGGCCCTCGTATGCCATACTGAGAGCACACCTTCAACATCTGCTGCAGCCCAGCACTATATGGACTGAGCAGGACCAAATCATCCGCAAACATCAGATGGTTGACAGTTGTGTTTCCCACAAGACATCCAGTGTTTGCCCTGTTCAACTGATTTGACATTTCATCCAAGTACACATTACATAAAATAGGAGATAAGATTCCTCCTTGCTGGACTCTATTACTAACATGAAATGGAGCAGATACAATATTGTCCCATTTAACCTGGAACATTTGATGTGCATACCAGAACACTAAAATTATCACTAAGAAATAAGAAACAGATCTGCTAAACTGATTTTTATTGTTCTTTTAACAGTGACAATAAAGATCTATTCTATTCTATTCTATTCTATCTTGTGAAAAATGACAAATAACTTTTGTTGTTGCTGTTTGTTTGTTTTTAACAGTGATCTCGGTCCTGTGGTGCATTAGGAACACTTTGGTAGTTTGTTGATGCAGGTAATGTATGACAACAACAGTTAGTTTAAGAGTATGTTGTGTACTCAACCATAAGGCACTACATATACTTTACCGTTCACTTGTACTTCCTTATACACTATATTGCCAAAAGTATTGGCTCACCCATCCAAATAATCAGAATCAGGTGTTCCAATCACTTCCGTGGCCACAGGTGTATAAAATCCAGCACCTAGGCATGCAGACTGCTTTTACAAACATTTGTGAAAGAATGGGTCGCTCTCAGGAGCTCAGTGAATTCCAGCGTGGAACTGTGATAGGATGTCACCTGTGCAACAAATCCAGTCGTGAAATTTCCTGGCTCCTAAATATTCCACAGTCAACTGTCAGCTGTATTATAAGAAAGTGGAAGTGTTTGGGAACGACAGCAACTCAGCCACGAAGTGGTAGGCCACATAAACTGACGGAGCGGGGTCAGCGGATGCTGAGGCGCATAGTGCGAAGAGGTCGCCAACTTTCTGCAGTCAGTGGCTACAGACCTCCAAACTTCATGTGGCCTTCAGATTAGCTCCAGAACAGTGCGCAGAGAGCTTCATGGAATGGGTTTCCATGGCCGAGCAGCTGCATCCAAGCCATACATCACCAAGTGCAATGCAAAGCGGTGGATGCAGTGGTGTAAAGCACGCCGCCACTGGACTCTAGAGCAGTGGAGGCGCCTTCTCTGGAGTGACGAATTGCGCTTCTCCATCTGGCAATCTGATGGACGGGTCTGGGTTTGGCGGTCGCCAGGAGAACGATACTTGTCAGACTGCATTGTGCCAAGTGTAAAGTTTGGTGGAGGGGGGATTATGGTGTGGGGTTGTTTTTCAGGAGCTGGGCTTGGCCCCTTAGTTCCAGTGAAAGGAACTGGGAATGCTTCAGCAGACCAAGACACTTTGGACAATTCCATGCTCCCAACTTTGTGGGAACAGTTTGGAGCTGGCCCCTTCCTCTTCCAACATGACTGTGCACCAGTGCACAAAGCAAGGTCCATAAAGACATGGATGACAGAGTCTGGTGTGGATGAACTGGACTGGCCTGCACAGGGTCCTGACCTCAACCCCATAGAACACCTTTGGGATGAATTAGAGCGCAGACTGAGAGCCAGGCCTTCTGTCCAACATCAGTGTGTGACCTCACAAATGTGCTTCTGGAAGAATGGTCCAAAATTCCCATGAACACACTCCTAAACCTTGTGGACAGCCTTCCCAGAAGAGTTGAAGCTGTTATAGCTGCAAAGGGTGGACCCACGTCATACTGAACCCCACAGACAAGGAATGGGATGGCACTGAAATTCATATGTGAGTCAAGGCAGGTGAGCAAATACTTTTGGCAAAATAGTGTGTGTCATATTGTGTGGGAGTGTGGGACTCGATGTATAAAACAACTGTAAGTACTGTAGTCCTACAAAAATGAGCCATACGTTTTATTTATAAGGCTGGCTACTATGAACATTCTAATGAACTGTTTATGAAATCCCATATTATGAAATTTAATGATTTGGTTTACTATAAAATAATGCAAATAATGTATAAAGCAAAATTAAAGTTACTCCCTGTCTGTGTACAAAGGTTCTTCTCAACATATAAGTCTAAATATGATTTGGAGATGTTTGTAAATTTGTTGTACAAAAAGCTAGAAAAGAGACTACAAGAAGATGTATATCTGTTGTTGGAGTTCAGCTATGGAATGAGGCCAGCATGGATTTAAGAATGTGTAGCTCATTTTTTATATTTAAAAAAATGGTATGTGGCGCAATTTTTGAAGAATACAATTGTTAAGATCTAATAAGTAATAAGTAAATAATTTATTTTCAACTCTACATTAAATTACCATTCATTTGGTTGGTGAAGTTTTCTATTTTTCTGGTTTAGTTTAACTTTTTTATGTGTTTTGCTTGTTTGGTTGTATGCATTGTTGTTTTTTTTTCTTTTTCCTATATTGAATGCTGGGTAACTGAATGTGTTATGCAGGACAGGCATTAATATAAGTATTGTGCTTCTGCCTGGGCCTTTTCAGTCACTAACCTGTTGGTAATGTCTGTAGTGTTGACACTGGTTGTATTATGTGATGACTGAATAAAGAATTTCATCATCATCATCGTATCTCTAGCTCAGTCTGTTGACATATACAGTATATATGGTGTTTCCTACATGCTGTCCTTCCATGTCACCCTGCAAAGACTTCTTGCCGCCCTTTTAAACTGTCCTAGATCTGCTACTGCACCTGTACTTCACTTTCTTTCTTTTTTCTTTTTTCTGGCAACTTTTTATTTTAACAAATATCTGTATTTCTCTCATACACTGCAAAATATAATCTGTATTTAACTAAAGAAATGGGTGAGTGTGTCACTGGGGTAGCTTCTCATTTCTTAAACAACCATCAGTTTAGAGAGTATAAAGACTGGACTGTGGAGCGACTGAAAAAGGTCATGCAGTCTGATGATTCTAGATCAGTTGACTATTTCTTTATTTTTTTTAAGTCCTGGGGTCCATTCCCAATATTAAATTTATTGCACATTTATAAGCACATGAACCAGGGGTCTCAAACATGCGGCCCGGAGGCCAAATGCAGCCCGCCAAAGGTTCCAATGCAGCCCGTGGGATGAATTTGCAAAGTGCAAAAATTCCACAATCAAGGCTGTTGAACTCATTTTAGTTCAGGCTCCACATACAGACCAATATGATCTGCAGTCAAATAATAACAGCACAATAACCTACAAAAAAGAATAACTCCAGATTTTCTACTTGGTTTGACGTGAAGAAAAAAAAACCAACAAATGACACTATGCCTGTAAATAATGACAACTTCAAATTTTTGTCTTGTTTTAGTGCAAAAAATAACATTAAATTGTGGAAATACTTATTTTTACAAACTACCCTGTAACAATAAAATGTAAATAACCTGAACAAATATAAACAACCTGAAAAGTCTAAAGAAAATTAAGCACAATTTTAACAATTTTCTGCCAGTTACTCAGTGTTTAGTGTGTTTGGAGATCCAATCCATAATGCACATGTAGAAATGAGAAGTTGAGGCAGAATATTGTTGAAATTGCACTTATTTTACTTAAGAAAATTTAGTTTTTTCAGCTTATTCACATCTTTTTTGTTAGGGTAGGTAATAAAAGTAAGTATTTTCATAATTTAGTGGGGGGTTTTGCAATAAAACAAAGACAGAAATTTGGAGTTGTCATTATTTATAGGTTATTCCGTTATTATTTGACTGGTCGGGTCCACTGGAGATCAAATCAGGCTGAATGTGACCCCTGGAAGAAAAAGAGTTTGAGAGTCCTGACATTGACAGAAAAAAACACAGTTACAGTAATTTAGCATTGCTTCATTATTGATTACAGATTTCTAAGGATTTGTTCTAAAAATATCATGATTACTTATTAACATTATTTCTAAGGGTAACATATTCCTATATGAGATGCCTCGGTATATTCATTCATTCATTTCATTCATTTGTTTGTTTATTTCGAGCATTCACAGAATACATGCAGATTTAAAATTCAAATAAATAAATAAATAATTCATTTATACTCGAAAAGGAGTGGGAAGAAGAAAAACTTATTTAATCCCACCCCCATTCTCATCTTTAAATAACTTAACATAATAACTTTTAAATACTCACTCCTGTCCTTTGACTTCAAGCCAGAACAATGAACAAAATAGAACAAAAATAGGCCTAAAACCAAATTAGAATAAACTCATTTGACAGTATTTACATAGTATAACCAAAATGTGTGTAAAAAATAGAAACAAAGTACATTCAGGTGGTGTTACCACAGGTAACAGTTAACCATCAGCTTACATGATAATAATTACATACCAACAATGGTAAAAACAAAAAACTGCAATACCACAAGTGGTAAAGAACAGCAATAATTACATACCAACAATGGTAAGAAAAAAAAAACAAAAAACTACAACAGCACTAATGGTAAAGGGCAGCACATACCAGCAATGGCAAGAACAATACCAGATGGTGATGGACAACACAGACCAACTACATGAGGAACAACAAGCACACATTAACATTTAAGACAGAGTATTTATGGAGCATCAGTTTTAAGACCCTCCATCTTTATACTGGGACCAGACCATATTTTTGTATAGCAGTTTAAATCTGGGGATATTTTGGCGTTGCTTGTGTTGGATGTCCAGACTGTTCCAAAGTTTCACTCCACATACAGATACACAAAAGCGTTTACGAGTGGTTTGAAATTTGGGAAATACAAAATCTCCAAAACCTCTCAAATTTTTCTCAATCAGGTCAGGTTTTTTTGCTAATTTGATTTTGAAAAATTGGATCTTCTCACAAAATTGATTACATTTTTGTGACTTTATCAGTTTATTTTTTTTATATAGTTCTCGCCCAAAATAGGTTTTAAGAGAAAAAAAATCATTTTCTAACAGGATTCCTGTTAGGTACAATGGTGTATTCACTGCAGATGTAGCAGAATACGTCAGGCTTATTTTTGCAAGATCTTCTAGTCGAAGCCATTTCATTCACCTGTAATATTAAAAAAAACATTAATCATAAATTGGCAAAAGCAAAATCTTCAGAACTCGTTTATTGTAAGAAATATGAAAGAATTTTGTATCATATGATGTGAAAATGCCCATAAATGTAAGCAAAAATGTTAAAAAGCCAATATGTAGCATAGTTCAGAAAGTTGACCCGATTGAGCAAAATTAATGTGATTTTCGGATTCAGCACACCAAAATTATCCTAAATCAGCTCAAAAAACTTAAACAATAAATTTGTTGTTGACCAGTGTAATTAGATATGACCCATTTGGACGCTCAGAGGCTCCGTAGTGAACATGGAAACACCATCATCTTCTACAGCACTGATTCACCAGTAACACCCATGGAGTTGGATCAATGACAGTGGATGGACACACTTGTTTTTGCATTCAGTTATTTATATATTTATACTGGAAATGTGAATTTTTCTTCAGTTTTTTTCTGTTTCTGATACAATACCTTTGAATTTACTCTAAGTTCTTATGAACATCAGCATGATCAGTGAATTAAATGTCAGAAAATACATGATTTGCATTGAAAACTGCAAAGTACAGAGGATAATATTATTATAAAAGGTGATAAATCACTTAAAAAAATGATTAAATATAGAAAAAAAAAATCATTTGGGAATTGTCACAAAAGTAGCACTGGGTCATTATGGGTTAAGGGGATCTTAATTCTCACCCACACTTACACATAGAAGGTGACAATAGCGTACCTTAACACCCCTTACCTGCTATTACACCAAATCAAAAAAAAAAAAAATCAATCAATCAATCAGTCAATCAATCAAATGTTATAATAATAATAATAATAATAATAATAATAATAATAATAATAATAATAATAATAATAAACTTTATTTGTATAGCACCTTTCATACAGAAATTGTAGCCCAAAGTGCTTCACATTGATTGAAAAAAATACAATATTAAAATACATTTAGATTTGATTAGAAATACAATAAAATAAAAATAAATATAAAAACAGCACACATTAAAATATTTGATTATGCATAGAATTTTTGAAGTGCAAGAAATAAGATGAAATGTGAGAGAAATACAATAAAATAAAAATAAAAGCAGCGCACATTAACATATTTGATTATACATTGAATTTTTGAAGTGCAAGAAATAAGATGAAATTTGAAATACAATAAAATAAAAAATAAAAACAGAAATACAATAAAATAAAATAAAAATAAAAAACCGCACAGTCCTGGTTTCTGAATTGTGACCCCATTTTTATCTCCTTTCAAAGGCTAATGAGAATAAAAATGTTTTTAATTTGGTTTTAAATATATTCAGTGAACTGATATTAATACAGCACCAAATCATAACAAAAGTTATCACATGATACTTTACATTTAGAGCTGGTCTAGACCAGACTCTTAATGGTCTGTTCAGAGGTACTGTAGTAAAAGATGGTGGACCCCACCATCCCCACCCCACCCCCATAGGAGTAGAAGACTCCCTCTAAGTTAATGAGAACATACTTTCAGTTTTGTATGATTATTACATCCAACATATCAAGTATCAAAGCCACCTACCTGATTGTCTTTTTGTCTGTTGATAAAAAAAAAAAAAAGCTGCAATGCTGCACGTGGTGTGAAACCTACACTAATATAACCCATAAAGACCCAAACATCAACTGGTGACCGAAACTATCTACTGATCTAAAATGTTTAACCCTTTCATGCATAATGGTCACTACAGTGGACAGTTCTTCTCCAGCTGTTCTCTTGTATATTCATGGATTTGGTTGTTTTAGTTCCATATCAACGAACACAGTGGACACTTATGCATCATCTCAAAAACTGCAATTCATACCATTACTGTAACTTTGCTGTTCTTGGTTGGTTCTTGAGTGGAAATCAATTGTTAATGGTTATTTTTTGCGTATTATCTCCATGAACTAAGTAATAACTAGTAAAAATGTGAGAAAACATCAGATTAGCTGCATTAAACATGATTTCATTTCACTGTTTTCATATGACTTTATGATATTGGGTTTTAAATACATGTTTCTTTGCTTCAAGAATAAAATTCATGGTGTAGCTGAGTGGACATTTTTGTAAATCTATGAAAAAAAAAAAAAAAAAAAACTCAATCTTATTGTTTTTTTCATGCCTAAGGAGGAATAAAAACACTCAAAAAAAAAAAAAAAAACTCAACTAAGGTTCTCATAATTCATGCATGAAAGGGTTAATATCTGCAGATCCACTAATCGTATCAATACATGTAAATAATTGGTGTAAAATACAGTTATTAATTTTTTCATGGTCATCAGATATGACCCATTTGGATTCTCAGAGGCTCCGTAGTTACCATGGAAACACTGTCATCTTCTACAACATTGATTCACCAGTAAAACCCATGAAGGTGGATCAATGACAGTGGATGGACACACTGGGTTTGTGTTCAGTTGTTAGTATATTTGCTGAAAAAGTCACTTTTTCTTTCATTTTTGATACAAAGTTTTAATATAATAACCTTTGAATTTATTAAGTTTTCATGAACATCCATATTAAATATTAAAAAAATGACATCATTTACAGCAGGGGTCTCAAACTCATTTTCTTTCAGGGGCCACGTTCAGCCCCATTTGATCTCAAGTGGGCTGGACCAGTAAAATAATAGTAAAATAACCTATAAATAATGACAACTCCAAATTTTTGTCTTTGTTTTAGTGCAAAAAACCCCTATTAAATTATGAAAATATTTACTTTTATAAACTATCCAGACAAAAAAGATATGAATAACTGGGGAAAAAAACAGAAATTTCTCAAGATAAATAAGTCCAATGTAACAGCATTATGCCTCAACTTCTCATTTATACATATACGTTATGGATTGGATCTACAAAGCCACTAAACTTTTAATAACAGGCAGAAATTTGTTAAAATTGTGCTTAATTTTCTTCAGACATTTTAGATTCTTCATATTTGTTCAGGTTATTCACATTTTATTGTTACAGGATAAGATAAGATAAGATAAGATAAGATAAGATAAGATAAGATAAGATAAGATAAGATAAGATAAGATAAGATAAGATAAGATAAGATAAGATAAGATAAGATAAGATATTCCTTTATTGATCCCACAATGGGGAAATTCACAGTGCTGTCAGCAGCAAAATATAAACATAAACATACACATACATGTAAAACAAAAACAGTCATATGAATTTGAGTAAAAAAAAGTATTTAAAAGGAGAGTGCAAATACGGTTTGTTATGAATGTAGTGCAATGGTTATAAATATAAAAAAATATATAAATAAATACAGATTTGAATATATACAGATTTGGACAGGTGCGGTTTAAGATATACAGGGTGGGGAAGCAAAATTTACAATATTTTGAGGCAGGGATTGAAAGACAGTGTATGACCAATTAGTTTATTGAAAGTCATGAGAATGTATTTGCCACAAGAAAATTGACATAATAGAAAATGTTTTTATTCTATGTGTCCTCCTTCTTTCTCAATAACTGCCTTCACACACTTCCTGAAACTTGCGCAAGTGTTCCTCAAATATTCGGGTGACAACTTCTCCCATTCTTCTTTAATAGTATCTTCCAGACTTTCTCCTAATAGTTTTGCTCATAGTCATTCTCTTCTTTCCATTATAAACAGTCTTTATGGACACTCCAAATATTTTTGAAATCTCCTTTGGTGTGACGAGTGCATTCAGCAAATCACACACTCTTTGACGTTTGCTTTCCTGATTACTCATATGGGCAAAAGTTTCTGAAAAGGTATGGATAATAGTGTTAGGTATGATTATGACATCAATATATGTTTGGTTTCAAAACAATTGACGTAGTGCCTGCTGAGAAAAAACAACTAAATGTTCATTGTAAATTTTGCTTCCCCACCCTGTATAGTGCCAAATCATAACAAAAGTTATCTCATGACACTTTACATATAGAGTTGGTCAAAACCAGACTCTAAGCCAATTTACAGAAACCCAACAAAATATATAGTTATGTTATTTATTTCACTGGTCCGGCCCACTTCAGATCAAATTCAGGTGAATGTGGCCCCAGAACTAAAATGAGTTTGACACCCCTGGCTTAAAGACATGAGCGCTGCCATGTAATCTGCTTATACCATTGATTCATCTGTGTACTCAGTAGTGTATCCGTCTGTAACCCGACTCCAGGCTATATCACTTCATAGAAAGAGGCTGCAGTCGTCTAAAGGTTTATAGACAAAGTGTGTCTCCATTCAATTAACAGTCTGTCGGAACTAAATGTTCATTGTAAATTTTGTAAACTTCCCCACCCTGTATAAATATGGTGCCTATAGACAGTGATGCATATGGACAGTGATGGACAACATAAATGGAATGGAGGGAGGGATAGGGATAGTTTGCAAATGTAAATATTTTCATAATTTAATGTTATTTTTTGCACTTTGAAGTTGTCATTATTTATAGGCATAATGCAAAATATGCATATAAAATACACTACCGGGGCAAAAGTTTGGACTCACCTTCTTATTTAAATGACATGAGATGGACCACAGATGGTCAACAAGTGCTCAGCATCATTTGGAACTCCTTCCAGACTTTTGGAAAACATTTCAGGTGATTACCTCATGAAGCTCATCAAGAGAATGCCAAGAATGCACAAAGCAGTAATAAAAGCAAAATGTGGCTATTTTGAAGAATGTAAAATATAAAACATGCTTTGAGTTTTGTCACACCTTTTTAAACTACATAATTCCATATGTGTTCATTCATAGTTTTGATGCCTTCAGTGAGAATCTACAATGGAAATAGTCATAAAAATAAAGAAAAACCAGGTGAGTCCAAACTTTTGCCTGGTAGTGTATGCATATTTATTTATTTATTTATTTATTTATTTATTTATTTATTTATTTATACTCTGTCCATTGCATGACAATAATGCCCATATAAAAATAAAAAACTAAAAAGTAAACTCTGTCCAACAATAATACCCATATAGAAAAATAAAGGGTAAACTTTGTCCATTTCATACCAATAATACCCATCTAAAGTTTCCAGTCCCTGTATTGTCGGTGTGGTGTGGAGCAGCCTGTAAGCCCTGTGTAAACTCGGCCAAAGGATAGGTGGCATGTAGTCGTGTAAGCTGCAGGAGGTCTGACTGCAGTGTGAAAGTCTCAGCAGGATGTGGGAGATGACACAATTATGTTTCACTCATTTTCTATTCAGCAGCTCTTCCCTATGGCCTCTGCAGACACAGCATCACTTTCTGTGATTAAGGGTTCAGGGATGAACCAAAGGAAGAAACAGGAGGTTGTGGTGACACTAATCTGGGGCTTTGACTATTGTTACAAATGCTCTGCAAACGGTGAGGGCTGATCTGCACTAGTTTAGAGCAGTGTCATTTAGAGAATGTGGAAACAACTTTTTAAAAACTGTCCATTTATACATTTATTTGGTGCCATTAATAATAAATAGTACCATGCATTTTAGACAGATATGTCAGTCTGCCTTACTGTTCATTTCTTTGTGTGTATTTTGGAAAAATATTGTGTTTTGCAACTAAAAGAACAATTAGATTTTTTTTTTAAAAATTGGATTTAGTGATTTATTCTAAACATGCAACAAAACTCTCTTCCAGAACAGATCACTAAAGAACAAACAAAAGCAAGATTCAAAAGACAACTGAAGCAACGTAAAATAACCCATCGTCTGTAAACAATTCAGAACACATGTAGACATAAACATGTGATATTAGCAAATGCATGTACACACACACACACACACACATACACACATACACAATTAGAATTAGGTTTATTTATTTAATATAATTACTTAGTTTTTGTTTGTTTGTTTATTTGTTCATGTTGGTTTTAATTTGATCTTGTAGTATTGTTATTATTGTTCATGTTGCTGTTTGACTATTGAGTTTTCTTAAGAAGGAAGTATAAGCGTGAATCACATTGTTTTTATGCTTGGAAATGGGTACTGTATGTTTGTTTGGAATGGGAGGACCCCTGGAAGAGGAGTTGATATACTGCATCAGCTAATGGGGATCCTAATAAATAAATAAACAAATAAAATAAACTTAACATATATGCGAACAAGCAAAACATGCATAATAATATAAATATTAACAATCATAGCAATCTTAGACAGAAGAACAGCACAATAGTTCCATTTACATACCATGCCATACCATACCATACCAACTTTATTTATAAAGCACTTTAACCCTTTCATGCACAGTGGTCACTACAGTGGACAGTTTTTCTACAGCTATTCTCTTGTATATTCATGGATTTTGTTATTTTAGTTTCATATCAGCCAACACAATACACAAAACACTGCAATTGATAACATTACTAGAACTTGGCTGTTCTTGATAAACCAAATCTAACATGTTTGAGTGTAAATCAATTCCTTGTTATCGTTATTAGATGGTAATTAACAACAAAAGGGTTTTTTTTGGCATATTATCTCCATGAAGTGACCAGTATTGGAGTTCACTACAAACAAAAAGTTAAGGATATTTCTTTTTGTTTTTTGTCTTTTTTTTTTTGTCGTTTTTGCCATTTGTAAATAAAACTATGTCTGGTCATTTAAAAAAATGTGTTTCAGTTCAATTCACGCACAAAAAAAAGTAAAAAAGCGTTCCCAACTGAAAAAAATAGCTCCAAAAATTTTAAATATCCATAACTTTTTGTTTGTAGTGTATGTTGAAATGTGAGAAAACATCAAATTAGCAGCATTTATTGTTTTTATTTCATAGTTTTCACATAGTATATCAGTAAATACACGTTTCGTAGCTTTAAAAATTAAACGCACATTTTTGCAACTCCATGAAAAATAGCTTCATAAAAAAAATAATAATCTCATTGTTTTTTAAATGCCTGAAGAGGAATAAAGAAAAAAATCTTGATTAACGTTCTCATAATTCATGCATGAAAGGGTTAAGAACTTTATAGCTGGCCAAAGTGCCGCACACGAATCATAAAACAAGGAATTAAATAAGTAAATAAGTATTTAAAAACAGTGATAACACAGGGTGCAAAGCGGGCTAACAACAACAAAATACAACCATCATAAAACCAAAGACAAATAAAAATCTGATAAAAACAGCATAAGAAAAATATATTTTAAAAAAAGAAAGAAAGAAACATCTCACTCATTGAGTAAAAGCCAACGAGAAAAAGCGTATTTTTGGACGTGATTTAAATACAGGCAGAAACTGAGCCAACTTTACAGCTGGCCTAAGTGCCGTACACGAATCATAAAACAAGGAATTAAATAATAAATAAGTATTTAAAAACAGTGATAACACAGGGTGCAAAGCGGGCTAAGAACAGAAAAATACAACCATCATAAAAACAAAGACAAATTCAAATCTGATAAAAACAGCATAAGAAATACATTTAAAAAAAAAAAAGAAACATCTCACTAATTGAGTAAAAGCTAACAAGAAAAGTGCATTTTTAGACGTGATTTAAATACAGGCTGAAACTGGGCCTGTCACATGCCCAAAAAGGGGTGGGAAGAAGTGCAAGTTATTTAATCCAACCCCCTCCCTAAAATATTATTAATAATTTATATGTCCCTCTTCCTTTTACATTACTATGTATCATTACTATGTGTCCTTGTACATTACTATGATTATGCTATGCATAATCAAATATTTTAATGTGCGCTGTTTTTATATTTATTTTTATTTTATTGTATTTCTAATCAAATCTAAATGTATTTTAGTATTGTATTTTTTTCAATCAATGTGAAGCACTTTGGGCTACAATTTCTGTATGAAAGGTGCTATACAAATAAAGTTTATTATTATTATTATTATTATTACTCTTTTATATTTATATATCTATTCACACACTCATTCATCCATTAACACATGCATACGTGCATACGTTTATACATATACCCACAACATTCAAGTACACATACATGCATACAAATACACATATAATCTTTTACCCATGCGTTTCTTAGTTGTGCTGGCAAATAAATAACTCAAAGATGGACTGAGATTATGGAATGGACCTCATGATGCATTTAAGTTATTCACTCCTTTAAGTAAAAAAAAAAAAGTGCCTTAAGTTTAAAATTGTTTAGAAATATTGAATTGAGATGGTAGATTTATTTTTGTTGTTGTTGATATTTTTTATTTTTTTATTATGGTGTGAATGCTCGATGTTGCACACATTTTACCTCCTAAGACCCAGGAATGTTCAGCAAAGTACCAGCTTTTTTTGTTTTTTATTAAATAAGTGCCTATATTGGAAACATAATGATGCAACAGTTTTTTCAGATGCAGCTTTTAAAATTTTTATGGAATGTCCTTTGTGGTGGACAGTTTTCTTTTCTTTTCTTTGTTTTTTTTTTTTTTTTGTATAAAGTTGTGAAACTCTTGCCCACAAATGTAGACAGAAAACCCATCGCTGGGTCTTAGGAGGTTAAGTTGACGTATGCAGTGTATTAGTTGAAAAGGATAGGCAAAAAAATAAGCTTTTGCTTCTTTTTTGGTTTTTATGTTTATTACGATTAAATGTACTAAGTAAGATTGATGTAACCGAAATAAATAAATTCATTCATTCATTCAAAGTAAGAAAAATATGCATAAACAACAGTGAGTTGAGATTGTTTGCAAATGAAAATGAAAAGAATCTAAAATTACAGTGTGCAATATTCACAGGATGGAAGAGCAGAAAATTCCCAGAAACTAAACATAGATAATGTAAACGAAAGACAAAAGACACTCAACTGAAACTTGTCAAATGTCAAATATGACACGAATGAGCAAATACTACTCCTCGTTAAACTGGTTTTATTAACCCTTTCATGCAAGAATTATGAGAACCTTACTCAATATTTTTTTCTTGAGTGTTTTTGTTCCGCTTTAGGCATGAAAAAAACAATGCAATTGATTTTTTTTTTTTTTTTTATGAACGTATTTTTCATGGAGTTACAAAAATGTCCACTCAGCTGGACACCATGTGTTTAAGTTTTGAAGCAAAGAAACATTTATTTAAAATTCATCATCAGAAAATGATATGCTGTGTGAAAACTATGAAATAAAAATATTTTTAATGCCACTAATTGCTAAATTGCTACTGTTTTCTCACATTTTGTCATACTCAAATACTAGTTATTACTCATTTCATGGAGATAAAATCCTCCTGAGACCCAGGAAATGGACAGTTTTAGCTTTTTTACATTAAAAAATTGTCTTGATTGGAAACTGCATAATGCAACAGTTTTTTCAGATACATTTTTAAAACTATTTTTATTTATTGATTGATTTTTTTTAATGGAATATCCTTTGCAATGCACAGCACTTTTAAAGTAAAACTGTCAAACTTTAGTTCCCTACAGAGGACAAAATGCATTGCTGGGTCTCAGGAGGATATGCAAAAAAAAAAATTTTTTTTTAAATGTTTGTTAATTATAGTCTAATAAGAATTAGCAATTGATTTACACTGAAACATGTTAGTGCAGATCAGGTTTATGAAGAACAGCAAAGTTACAATAATTGTATGTATTGCAGTGTTTTGGATGATGCATAAGAGTCCTGATATGGAACTAAAACAACAAAACCCATGAATACATAATAGAACAGCTGTAGAATAGCTGTCCACTGTAGTGACCAGTATGCATGAAAGGGTTAAGCTGAAGCGTGCACAGAGAAAAGTATATGTCTGTGAGAGCAGCTATAGAGTTCAGAAAATACATATGAATAATAATAAAATAATATTATATCAACTGTATAAGGAAATATTGTACGACAAGAGGAAGAAATGACATAACATGACACAAAGTATAAAAGTGTAAAAGCATTAAAAGTTCAGATCATCATTTATACAATGTCTTTCATAGCATTTAAAACGTGTTTTTTGGTTGTTGTTTTTTTTAAATCAAATCATTTCCCAGCGGATTTCGAGAGCAGAGAAAATAGAGGCCTCTGTCCTTTGTCTGAAGAAGTCCTCATTAGAGAGTTAAACCACACTTTTTATGGGTAAATGTAGGATTTAAATGACAAAGCCAATGCTAATGGATCTATTTAGAAGTGGACAATGGGAACCTGTAGGATGTTAATGGGTCACTGAGACTGTGAATAGACCATCGCATGAGTCAGCACAAATATTTGGTCAGCAAATTATACAGCAGCGATGGACCTTATTTGTGTGTGGATGCACGAGGACTTCAAACCCACAAATAAAAGGTACTCTAATGCAAACTCTGGGGGTGTGAGCCCTCTGTTGGACTGCTGTTGGTCTTCATTAAATCAAAGTGCATCGTATTTCTGCATAGCTTCCACTTTATCTCCACAATCTCAGGTTATATTTAGAGATCTGAAACTGACCTGATACACAAAGTTCCCTGGAGGGACCATCGAAAGAGGCTCGTATGACCCGTGTCACATTAGGGCGGGGTGGGGGGGGTCAAAACCATTTTCATTCAGGGACCACATTCAGCCTAGTTTGATCTCAAGTGGGCCAGACTACTAAAAAAATAATAATAATGATAATAACATAACCTATAAATAATGACGACCCTAAATATTTCTCTTTATTTTAGTGCAAAAAAAGAAGAAAGAAAATATTTAAATTTGCCAACTATCAAAACAGAAAAGATGCGAATAACCTGAAAATAAAAAAAGAAATTTGTTAAGAAATTTAAGTGCTATTTTAACAGTATTATGCCCGAACTTATCATTTATCCATGTGCATTATGGATCAGATCTACAAAGGCACAAAACATTTAGGAACAGGCAGAAAATTGTTCAAACTGCACTTAATTTCCTTAATTTTCTTTCTTTTGACATTTCGGGTTGTTCATATTTGCTCAGGTTATTCACATTTTATTGTTAAATAATGCTAAAACTAAAAGAGAAAGATTTGTATTTTTTCACATTAACCCTTTCGTGCATGAATTATGAGACCCTTAATCAAGACTTTTTTTTTTTTTTTTCCTGAGTGTTTTTATTTCTCTTTAGGCATGAAAAAAAAAACAGGCCTAAAGAAAATTTTCTTATGAACCTATTTTTCATGGAGTTGCAAAAATGTCCGCTCAGCTGGACACCTCACTTTTAATTTTTGAAGCAAGGAAACATGTATTTACTGATATAGTGTGTGAAAGCTATGAAATAAAGAACATTTTTAATGCTTATTTTAGGTCATTCATTTCTCAGACAGGGATAGTTGTTTGTTTACTCTCTTTACTAGTTTGTCTGATAAATGAATTACCTACAATAATTATATGTGGAAGACAGTATGAACCTTAACCAGACATTTATTTTTAATGCTGCTACTCTGATGTTGTCTCACATTTTAACACTCGAATACCAGTAATTTTTCTTTATTTTTATGACTATTTCCATTGTAGATTCTCACTGAAGGCATCAAAACTAGCACACGCGGTGACAGGTCTTTTAAAGCTGTGGCACCACGTCTATGGAATGACCTGCCTCTACACCTACGGTCCATGGACTCTGTAGAGAGCTTTAAGAAACACCTCAAAACCCTCCTGTTCAAAAAGGCTTTTTAGTCTCCCACCTGACCCAGGACCACCACAGACTGATTACACTCTATGTATTCATCATAACGTACTCCATGTGTCATCCCCCCCCCAGTCTCTCTATATCTCTATCGCTCTCTCTTTTCTCCTCCTTTACTCTCTCTCTCTCTCTTTAACCCCAACTGGTCAAGGCAGACAGCCATCCTTCAGGAGTCTGGGTCTGCTCGAGGTTTCTGCTGTTAAAGGGAAGTTTTTCCTCGCCACTGTCACCAATCACAAGTGTTTGCTCCTGAAGGATTCTGTTGGGTCTCTGTAAACTTAATTTGATTCTGATTTGAATTGATAAAGCACTTTGTGACTCTGTCTGTGAAAAGTGCTCTATAAATAAAATTTACTTTACTTAATTACTTACTTAAACTATGAATGAACACATATGGAATTATGTAGTTTAAAAAGGTGTGACAAAACTCAAAGCATGTTTTATATTTTACATTCTTCAAAATAGCCACATTTTACTTTTATTACTGCTTTGTGCATTCTTGGCATTCTTTTGATGAGCTTCATGAGGCAATCACCTGAAATGTTTTCCAAAAGTCTGGAAGGAGTTCCAAATGATGCTGAGCACTTGTTGGCCATCTGTGGTCCATCTCATGTCATTTAAATAAGAAGGTGAGTCCAAACTTTTGCCTGGTAGTGTATGTTGCACACTAACGGACAGACAAACAAACAAACAGACAGGCAAACAAACCCTGGCAAAAACATAACCTCCTTGGCGTGGGGGGGCCCACGGGGGGGGGCACTGATCAGCCTTGGCGGAGGTCTGCGCTCTCCGAGTGCTTCTAGTTTTTTTATGTCTAAAGAGGAATAAAAACACTGCAGAAAAATATCTTGACTACATTTCACATAATTAGTGCATGAAAGGGTTAAACATGTTACTCTAGATCAGGTTTTATCAAGAACAGCAAAGTTACAGTAATGGTATGAATGTCAGTGTATGGGATGATGAATAAGTGTTCACTGTGTTGGCTGATATGGAACTAAAACAACAAAACCCATGAATATACAAGAGAACAGCTGCAGAATAGCTGTCCACTGTAGTGAAAGGGTTAAACCAAGAAGAAAATTTAGAGTCATTATTTATGGGTTATTATTATTATTTTACTTGAGATCATATTGGAACATGAACTAAAACAACATCTTTCGACACCGTTGACTGTTGATATCTTGAGTGTAATTTTTGCATTTTTCAAATTCATCCCATGCTCCAGATTGGACCCTGTGGTGGGCCAGTTTTGGCCCGTGGGCCTTATGTTTGACACCCCTGCGTTAAGAGGAAAGGGAGAGTTGTTTGTCACCTCCTGGTGTGACAACAAGGCTTAGTTAAATGAAGCTTGTTGCCTCATGGTGTTTATTCATTCCAGAAAAGCACAAAGCAAATGATTATCACATGAACACAGTGTCTGCTGAGACGACGACATGGTGAGGAAACGTCCCGTTGTGACGTCCTCTCAAGTCGACCACCATGACGCAGATCACCAACCGGACTGACGGAGTTTGGTTTGTGTGTCTGTGGCAGCAGGAGGGCTGAGAGACGAGTTGAAAGGGTTTTCTTTTCTTTTTTTAACCTTTATTTAACCAGGTTTGGTCTTGTTGAGATGGGGAACTGTTGAGCCGCATTATGTAATGAATTCCCATTATGTAATAAAAGTTCAAAATGTAATAAGAATGTCACGTCATCTTGTAATAAAGCCGCATTATGTAATAAACTGATGCATTTTGTAATAAACTACGTCAACACATTATGTAGTCAGTTTTTTCACATTATGTAGTAAGTTATTACAATTTGAGAAATTTATTACAAAATGCACTTGACACATTTTTATTTTAAAAAACGTAATAACATGGTTCATTATGTAATAACAATCCAAATTAATATAATTTCAGAGCAATTTAGAAGAAATTAGCCACAGGAGCTACAGGTAATGGAATCACAACTTTAACCACACAGTTTAAAGATTAACCCTTTCATGCACAGTGGTCACTACAGTGGACAGTTCTTCTCCAGCTGTTCTCTTGTATATTCATGGGTTTAGTTGTTTTAGTTCCATATCAACGAACACAGTGGACACTTATGAATCATCTCATAAAATGCAATTCATACCATTACTGTAACTTTGCTGTTCTTGATTGGTTCTTGAGTGGAAATCAATTGTGAATGGTTATTTTTTGCATATTATCTCCATGAACTGAGTAATAACTAGTATTAGAATATGTTAAAAATGTGAGAAAACATCAGATTAGCTGCATTAAACATGATTTCATTTCACTGTTTTCATATCACTTTATGATATTGGGTTTTAAATACATGTTTCTTTGCTTCAAGAATAAAATTCATGGTGTAGCTGAGTGGACATTTTTGTAAATCTATTAAAGAAAAAAAAAAAAAAAAAAAAAAAAAACCTCAATCTCATTGTTTTTTTTTCATGCCTCGGGAGAAATAAAAACACTCAAAAAAAAAAAAAAAAAAAAAAAAAAAAAAAACGCAACTAAGGTTCTCATAATTCATGCATGAAAGGGTTAATTTAGCACATTACATTTTCCTGAAAATAAAAATGTGTCAAGTGCATTTTGTAATAAATTTCTCAAATTGTAATAACTTGCTACATAATGTGAAAAAATTGACTACATAATGCATTGAGGTAGTTTATTACAAAATGTGTCAGTTTATTGCATAATGCGGCTTTATTACAAGATGACGTGACATTCTTATTACATTTTGAACTTTTATTATATAATGGGAGTTTATTACATAATGCGGCTCAACAGGAACCCATAGACCAGGCCAAGACAGCAGCGATACAGTCACATGATTACAGTTTAACAGCCTCTGAAAACACAAAAAAACATATAAAAGTAGAAAAGCACTCGGAGAGCACAGACCAAGGTTCTAATCGTTTTGGATTTTTCATTATAGTTTATTTTTATTTAGTTTTGACATTTTTTCCTCTAATTCAGTTCATTTTAATTCGTTTTTAGAGCAGGTTTGTTAGTTTTTATTAGTTTTCATTTTTTTCTAAATGCTTAGTTTTAGTTTAGTTTTAGTATTAATTTTAGTTTTGTCGTATCTTTTATCTTCTTCTCCGTTGTATTCAAATAAATCCCAGACAGGACTCTGCTGCTTTCTTCCAACTTTAGTCTCCATGTTTCCAGGTAGAGTGGGGACCAGAAGACGACTCTAAACCACAAGTGACAAGAAGTGACGAACCGTGAAGTGTTGTATGGTGCTGCTAGCTAAAATTGCTAGAGCGAAATAAATCGCTTTCGTATCAATCCGACATTGACAAAGACGAAAACGAAGGGAATTTTATCCATAATTTTTATACGTTTTAGTTAGTTTTACAGTTTCCGTTAGTTATCGTTTTTTTCTATTTATTTATTTCAGTTAACGAAAATGTTTTTACAATTCTTGTTTTCGTCATTTCATTAGTTTTTCTTAACAATAATAACCTTGGCGCAGACCTCCGCAAAGGCAGATCTGCCCCCCCCCCCCGATCACCACCAAAATGTAATCATTTGTTTCTTATGCATGTATCAACCTTTCCTGAAAATTTCATGAAAATCCATCTGTAACTTTTTGAGTTATCTTGCAAACTAACCAACAAACAAACAAACCAAACCTGGCAAAAACATAATCTCCTTGGCGGAGGTAATAACATATACAGTCAATCAAAACATTTACAGACTAACAGTGCTGATTTCAGAGTTTTAACACTTTCTTTAAAATCAGTCAAAGGATATCAGTGTTTGTAGAATGAGCTCAGACTGAAGCTGGTTCCAGGCATCAGGAGTTGAAAACTTAAAAAAAAAAAAAAGTCCTAATTCAGTTCTTATGTTTGGAACAGTGAGTGGAAACTGTAACTGCCATCTCAAGTTTTCTTATGATAGATAGATTCAGCCCAATATGATCTAAAGTGGGCCGGACCAGTCAAATAATAATATAATAATATATAAATAATGCCCACTCTAAAATTTTTTCTATGTTTTAGTGTAAAAAAAAAAAAAAGTACAATTACATAATGAAAATGCTTACATCTACAAACTATCCTTTAAAAAATGTGAATAACATGAACAACTATGAACAAACTGAAATTAGATAGATAGATAGATAGATAGATAGATAGATAGATAGATAGATAGATAGATAGATAGATAGATAGATAGATAGATAGATAGATAGATAGATAGATAGATAGATAGATAGATAGATAGATAGATAGATAGATAGATAGATAGATAGATAGATAATCAGAGGATAAAGTTATAATAAAGTGATGACAGTAATAGTAGTTGTAACAATGATGTATAAGTAATAAATAATATAAATAATACAAATAATAATGAGTGTGTGTGTGTATGTGTGTGTGTGTGTGTGTGTGTGTGTGTGTGTGACAGAGAGAGAGAGAGAGATTTAATAAAATTATAATAAAGTGATGACAGTATAGTAGTTGAAATAATGATATATATAATTAATAAATTATATTAATAAAATAAATAATCATAATAATAATAGTGTGTGTTTGTGTGTGTGTGTGTGTGTGTGTGTGTGTGTATGTGTGTGTGTGAGAGAGAGAGAGAGAGAGAGAGAGAGAGAGAGAGAGAGAGAGAAACAGAGAGAGAGAGAGTTTTAATAAAGTTATAATAAAGTGATGACAGTAATAGTAGCTCTAACAATGATATATAAGTAATAAATAATATAAATAATATACAAATAATAATTATAATGCGTGT
The DNA here is from genome assembly GCF_902148855.1 of Sphaeramia orbicularis. Lineage (NCBI taxonomy): Eukaryota > Metazoa > Chordata > Actinopteri > Kurtiformes > Apogonidae > Sphaeramia > Sphaeramia orbicularis. The sequence continues at coordinate 75,114,337 of NC_043968.1, forward strand.
GTGTATGTGTGTGTGAGTGAGACAGAGAGAGAGAGGTTTTTAATAAAGTTATAGTAAAGGGATGACACTAATAGTAGTTGTAACAATGATATATATAATTAATAAATAATATTAATAAAATAAATAATCATAATAATAATAGTGTGTGTGTGTGTGTGTGTGTGAGAGAGAGAGAGAGAGAGAGAATGAGAGACAGAGACAGAGAGAGAGTTTAATAAAGTTATAATAAAGTAATGACAGTAATAGTAGTTGTAACAATGATATATTAGTAATAAATAATATTAATAAAATAAAAAATCATAATAATAATTGTGTGTGTGTGTATGAGAGAGAGAGAGAGAGAGAGAGTTTGATAAAGTTATAATAAAGTGATGACAGTAATAGTAGTTGTAACAATGATATATAAATAAATAATAATAATAATAATAATAATAATAATAATAATAATAATGTGTGTGTGTTGCTGTTTATGTACTTTTCCGTCTTTTACCATAAGTTGCATATGCTTTAGTTAACATTTATAAACTCATCCCATAAACACTAAGTTGGGGAAAGGCCAATGTAGACAAAAACAATCAAACAAAACATTTTACATCACTATAGTTATCAGGATGTACAGTTACAGGACACTAATCATCACAGGAGCCTGATCATGATATAAAACACACTTACACCTTGATATGACATAAAACTCCATCATCCTTTTCATTGCTGCCATCCCACTGAGTGATCTTCACCTGAACAGTGGACCTCATATGTAGTGAAAGGACACACAGGCCTAATTAGAGGACACGCAATGTTTGGAGACAATCCCCAGAAAGGTTTGAATGATTCCTCCAGCTTGAAGCTTTCAACTAAACACAGCCTGCCTTTGCTTCTGGATTATTTGTTGGCTCAATTCTGCACACATGGGTCCACATACTCACCCCTTAACAATACTAAACCTTTATTTCACATTGCTTCAACACGGTCCAGTGTGGTCCGGGGACGAGAGGGCACTTATTGTCCACTAAGGACTTTGCCACATTCATTTGAGGAGCAGCCCTTTCCCATTATTAACAGACACACTAAACGATGGAGCCTGGACAATACAGAACAGATCCCTTTATGCGCACAAGTACTCGGCGTTTCAGCAAAACCATTGCGTGCCCTCCTCCATCGCTCCCTCCACTTCTTCGTCTTCTTCTTCTTCTTCCTCTCCTTCTTCTTTTCAGATACCTGCACATGAGTGAAAGATGTGGAGGACACAAAAGATATCCTCAACTTTCCTTTTTTTCCCATTGGCTAAAAACAGTCCCATTTTAAAGCTTTTATTAACGCAAAGCCTCTCATTAACTCCGCTCATGCCACCTCCCTCAGTTTGCTATTGCTTAAGTACTGGGTGTTGGTAAAAAAGCTACCAATTAGTCCCTCATCAGCTCCAATTAGAGGAGACAAAGCCTAAGTAAAGATAACTCAATGAGAGGGAGAGGTGGAAGGGTGAAGGCCGTCTACATGTGCTTCTCGGTGGGTGCGTTCGGTGGACATGTGTGGACGCCGGGGGCTGGAATCGCTCAAGAACTTTTCATTCAACTCGACCCACTGCAGCACAGGTCCATTCACTCCTCTCCAGAGCTCCTCAGCAGACCCCCCCACCCCCACCCACCATCACTCTCCAACCCTCCAACCCCAACACATACACTCTCAAAAATAGAGGTACGAGATCAGAACATTTATGTACCTGTAAGTACATTTTTTAAGAATGTTCTCTCAAAAGTGAGTAAAGCTTTATTTAGGGTACGTTTACACGGCAACACTCCGCAAAGATTTCTCCTTTGCGTTATAAAATCATTCCGCGTTAAGACGAAGCCGCTATGATAACGATCTGCGTTAACATGAGTCCACGAGGACGGCTGAATACGCTGTAGTGGCCATGCCAGACCAGTAGCTGGCGATGTAGAGCTGTAGTGAAACAGTGGCGGTAAAACACGCGCCTGCGCACAAACGATTTCTGGTTTAGACAGCCTTTAAATGAGGAGAAGAAGAAGAGGCAGACAACACTATTTACAAACAACAATGGCGAGTGGTCGTACAAAGACGCAGGACTTCTTTGTCTGGACAGACGAGCTGAGCACAGTTAGCAGCACGTATGTTGTTCTGAAACCGGCCATTGTTGTTGTGGTTGTTCCTTCTTTTTCTGCAGCTTTATTGTGTCATAGAGGCTGGCAAACCAGCTTGGAGGCGCATTACCGCCACCAACTGGCCTGGAGTGGGTTAACTGGCGGTTCTTGGCTGCGCGCACATGCGGTGACGTCATATTTTACCCCGGAATGTTCCGATTCGCATTAACACGGAGCTGAAATGCGGAGCATATCGATAACATTCCACCCTGGACCCTGGTATCAAAAGTTTCCGGATTCAGGCACTCTAGGCACCGTTTCCATGTTAACAGAAGGCTAATCCGCGATGAAATCTTCCCGGAGTCGACTGAATCCTACGCCGTGTAAACGACCCCTTATATAGCACTTTTTAAAACAACATGTTACAAAGTGACGCAAAACTGGTTAAAAAGTTATTTACAAAATAGGTCTCAGTATGTATCAATTGGAAATACAAATTCACAACTTAGAAAAGTAACATGTGGGGTCCCACAAGGTTCAGTTCTGGCACCCAAGTTATTTATACTTTATTAAAATGATATTTTTATGGCATCTAGTAAGTTAAAATTTACAATATTTGCAGATGATACTAATTTGCTTTATTCGGGAGAAAATATGAAACAAATATTAGAAACTGTGGAAAAGGAATTGGTCAAGTTAAAAAAAATGGTTTGACGTAAATAAGTTATCACTTAATGAAGATAAAACAAAATTGATGGTTTTTGGTGGTGCTAGGGGAAATTATGATATAGAACTGAAAATTAATGAAATTGAAATTGAAAGGGTGTATGAAACAAAATTTTTGGGAGTGATTATTGACCATAAACTCTGTTGGAAACCACAAATAGAATATATCAAACGCAAAATGTCCAAGGCTGTTGCGATTCTTTATAAAACTCGGGACTTGTTAAGCAAAAAATGTTTGCATATGTTGTACTGTTCACTTGTAATGCCATACATGTCATACTGTGTGGAAATATGGGGCAATGTGTATAAAACTAATTTAGACCCGATAATTAAACTCCAAATAAAAGCTATTAGAGTCATAAACAAAGCTGGTTATCTCCAATCAAGTAATCCACTTTTTGTAGAATCTGGTTTATTAAAATTTTTTGATATTGTATATTTAAAAACGATGGAATTTATGTTTCGCGTTAAAAGTAAAAACCTTCCTTTTTGTATTCAGAAAATTTTTAAGTTAAGAGAAGGACATTATAATTTAAGAGGGATGTTTGTGTTTGAAAAATGTAAAGTAAGAGCAAACATTAAATATCACAGTGTTTCAGTTATTGGTGTCAAGCTATGGAACGAACTGAAGGATGAAGTGAAATTGTGTAGCTCACTGTTGAGTTTCAAAAAGAATTTAATTTGTCAAATTCTGAAGGGCTATGAAAGTAATATGATTACAAAATGATTTATAACACTGAATGTAGTATAATTTGTGTTTAAGTATTTACCTGCTGCAACTTCAGGTGTGGACTTGAATTAAGGATGTGAATAGGAGAAGCAGAAATAAGCCTCCGGCTTCAGCTTCTTCCTTTTTCAGTTACAAAATGTGTTAATTTTATGTTTGTTTGTTTTTTAATATGTATGTGTTTTGTTTTGTTGTTTTTCTTAAAATATGTATATGTTTTGTATTTTGTATTTAACTGAAATAAACATTCATTCATTCATTCATTCATTCATTCACAGGAAGGGGAGACAGATCAAATCAAATCAAATTTTAAGCCAATTTACAGAAATCCAACAGAATCCTCCAGGAGCAAACACTTATGACTGGTGACAGTGGCGAGGAAAAACTTCCCTTTAACAGCAGAAACCTGGAGCAGACCCAGACTCCTGAAGGGTGGGCGTCTGCCTTGGCCAGATGGGGTTAAAGAGAGAAAGTAAAGGAGGAGAAAAGAGAGAGCGATAGCAATAGAGAGAGACTGGAGGAGAGGGTGGAGGTAGGGGGAGACACATGCACAGGTAACTGAACTAGAACATCTATAGAACAGTATGATAAACACTATTGTAACAATATGGATAAGTGAGTGATGACGATAAAGGTGGAGAGAGGCAGGACCACAGCAGCAGGTCCAGAGATGGTCTTAGGAAAACCTGTGAAGATCCAGGGAAAACCGGTGATGATCCAAAAGTACAATATTGGTCTTTAGGAGGCCAGAATTGCACCTTCAGACTATGAAAAAGGGTCCAAAGTTATGTAAAGTACAAATTTGAACTATAAGGTACCCTGCAGCATTAAAAAATATGTGTAGCAGTGGAGGCTGCTCGTCTTTCAGACAAGGGAAGCTCATTGTCGGCTTACATTTAAAAAAAAAAAAGTAAAGTTATTTAAACATAAATTCGGCCCTCTGTTCCTTTTTAAGAAAATGGTCGTATCGTACCAAGTAAACGAGAAAACGTTGAAACTATGTTAAACTGAAACAAGGAAGTCCAATGAGTGTGTTTTATTTACAGTGCAAGAAATGAACAAGTAATTTCATAGTGGTTTCTCTCTTAATTTCACAGCAGAATGTACGACGGTATTAAACTGAACTCTGTCAATTGAAGGAGTAGATCTCAAAATAACTGTCAATCAAACGGGATTCAGCCTTTCAACCGATCCTCCAATCAGCACGTGAAATCCTGGCGTCCAGCCCGGCCGAGCTCCGCCCACAGCTCCATTCACCCCCAGAGACGCCCGGTGTCCGGGGGCGGGACAACATCGTGGCATTTATCCAATTACTGTCCAGTTTTGAGGCAATGAAAAAAACTGTTCCACTCAGTCCCGTTGAAGCCCATAGACGCTGAGCGTCTACGGGCAAATGCACTGACAAAAGATCGTATGAGAAAACAGCGCAACGGGAATGTATGAGACGTGAACAATATCGAGTCCGTTGGTTTGTGATAAAGCTGATTCTGAACGAACTCGTCTGTGAGATGAACGTGTTCTAATACATTTGTAGTCAATGAAATGTCAACACAACCGAACATATTTAACCATTTAATTTTCGTAATTTTAGGGGAAGCCGAGCTTCCCTTGCAGTCTACGAGAAATCGCCACTGGTGTGTAGACCATGAGAATAGGCTATAGGCTAGGAGAACTTAAGAATAGGCCTAATTATAGTTCAAACATTAGGCTTAGCGCATTATTTATTATGTATCATACTGTAATTACTCTATATTATATTTAATAATAATTTGTGTTTTAATTTAATAGCCCAATTAGCTCAATGATAATAGCCTAATAATTTATTTACCTTATTAGAACCTCTGATTATTGCCATAATCTCTGTTTTATCAAGTTTTCATTCACACCTCCATGTCTTGATGTCGTAGCTTGCCTATGCCGTTTTGTTTTTTTTTTGTTTTTTTTTTTCTCAATTAGGCCACCGGTTCAAACTTTAACCCTTTCATGCACTATTTGTGAGAACCTTAGTCAAGATATTTTTCTTCAGTGTTTTTATTCCTCGTTAGGCATGAAAAAAACAATGCAATCAAGGTTTTTTTTTTCTGTGGAGTTACAAAAATATCCATGCATTTAATTTTTGGAGTAAAGAAATATGTGTTTAAAACCCAATATCAGAGAGGGATATGAAAACAATGAAATAAAAACATGTTTAACCCTTTCATGCATGAATTATGAGAACCTTGATCAAAATTTTTTCCTGAGTGTTTTTATTCCTCTTTAGGCATGAAAAAAACGATGTGACTGAAAACTTTCTTCCGAAAAATAAATTAAAATAAATAAATAAATAAATAAAAATAATTTTAAAAAAAATAAAAAATACATTTAAAAAAAATAATGAAAAAAAAATTCTTATGAACCTATTTTTCATGAAGTTGCAAAAATGTCCACTCAACTGGACACCATGTGTTTAATTTTTGACGCACAGAAACGTGTATTTACTGATAAATTGTGTGAAAACTATGGGTAACACTTGTGATTCTGGGGGTTTATGCTCAGGAGAGATCTACATAATGTTGCCAATTCATGTCAGAAAAGATATGCAGTGTCTTAAAACTTTGATAAACATATGTGTAAAAAAAAAAAAAAAAAAAAAAAAAAACAACGAAAAGAACAACTAAATTCATGAATATACAAGAAGACAGCTGTAGGATAGCTGTCCACTGGAGTGACCGGTATGCATGAAAGGGTTAAACATCATGGCATTATCAACTATACAAGTTTTCTTTCTATGTAAAGTACTTAAGGTACAAAAATGGACCATTTCCAAAGGGTACAGAAATGTCTCTCAAAAAAGTACACCCCCAGCGACAAACATTTGTACCCTTTTAAGTACAAGCTGGTACCTCTATTTTTGAGAGTGTACACACACTTTTTTTTTTTTTCCTACTCAGGGCCAAGTGTTGTTGTTGTGCTGGGAAGACCGGCCCCCCAGGAGTCCCATCAAGAAGAAAACCATTCAAACCCCTCTACCTGTTTGCAGCACATAAAGCACTCCGAGCCAAGCTGATCTCTCATTATTGTCTCCTTCAATCTCAATACTTCCTTAAACTTAGGCCTCAACAAGAGCAAGTCCTTTTAGCAAGAGAGGGAGAGGGAGAGAGGGGGGGTGGGGGGGTGGGGGATGCATGTTAAGGGGGTGCCTTTCACCTCATTAGAATTGAATTTGTATTGTCTTGTAATTACGTTAGAGGGCAACAATGTATTTTCTTCATCATAATCTTCACTGAATGGGGGATTTTGGGGGGCAGTTAATTTGCAGCGTGCACTAATGCATTAATTAATGAACTGGGGAACACTAATTTTCTCTATCCTTACCTCTCTGTGTGTTTTTTCCCATCAGACCTGGGAGGACGCTACTAATAAAATTACCTCATTAAGGCCTCTGTTACAACACAGTAACTCACTCTTTCATTTGCTATTAAACATTTGGGTTTCCAAGTGTGTGTGTGTGTGTGTGTGTGTGTGTGTGTGTGTGTGGTTCCCATTCAGCCATGCCACATCTTTTGCTGGGTAGTTCTAAATAATGAGGGGGGACACACAGGGAGATATAATTAGGAACAAGGGGGTACTTCAGCAAATATTTGCCCTTGTATGCCTGTGATTAATTACTTCCAGAAGGGATTTTGTACATATTTGTTGCCAAGTTTTGTTGTTGTTGTTGTTGGCGGTGTTATTTGGGGGTGTTTCTTCTGGACGAGGTGACCGTGCTCGTTAAAAGGATGTGCACAGGACTTTAATTTCGGCCCTTTCTCTTTAATCAAATGCAAATCATGACATGTGGTGTTTTGTTGCAAAAAAAGGGGGCTCATTGTGAACCAAACGCGGAGCACGACACAAATAAACAATGTGTAAACAAATACACAAACAATGATGCAGTGTTTAATTGGGGCGGTGTCTGACTGATGACTGATGATGATGATGATGATTTATTTTGAACTTTAGTTCACGAGATCAAACTTGAATGTTGCTTGTGAGGTTTTGATTAACTTGTTTCCGAATATAAAACGGTTTTCCTCTTTTTCACTGGTTCCTGTCAGAAATATTGTCATTGAGAGGATGAGTGCAAAAAAAAAAAAAAAAAAAAAAAACACTGTTGCATAACGACGTCTGATTTAATCAAATCCAAAGACAAATGAGGGAGAAAATTCAGTGTCACATTATCCATGCTGGGTAGATATCGTCTCAAAGCTTTATTCATGATTGTGTTTAATTGTCTACATGAGAGACTCGTCAAGGCATTACACAATAGAAAGTTCAATGAGTTCACTGGAGCAATTGTGCATGGCATTAATGACATGGAGTAACACATGTATATGACTAGGAAATGACCGCCATCTAGTGGACACACACAGGGTACTGACAAAACAAAGCCACTGAGCATCACAGTTTAGGTTTCAACAGATTCATTTCTACAAACTTACAATGAAATCTAAAATATGGGGTTTGATTACTTACTTTAACCGTTATTTAACCCTTTCATGCATAGTGGTCACTACAGTGGACAGCTATCGTACAGCTGTTCTCTTATCGTATTTTCAAGGATTTACACTGAACAAAAATATAAACGCACCACTTTTGTTTTTGCTCCCATTTTTCATGAGCTGAACTCAAAGATCTAAAACTTTTTCTATGGACACAAAAGGCCTATTTCTCTCAAATATTGTTCATAAATTTGTCTAAATCTGTGTTAGTGAACACTTCTCCTTTGTCCTTTGCTGAGATAATCCATCCACCTCACAGGTGTGGCATATCAAGATGCTGATTAGACAGCAGGATTATTGCACAGGTGTGATTTAGGCTGGCCACAATAAAAGGCCACTCTAAAATGTGCACTTTTACTGTATTGGGTGGTCCAGGGGGGTCAGAAAACCAGTCAGTATTTGGTGTGACCACCATTTTCCTCACACAGTCTTCTTCATGAATTCTCTGAAACAGCTTTGGAGATGGCTTATGGTAGAGAAATGAACATTCAATTCACAGGCAAAAGCTCTGGTGGAGATTCCTGAAGTCAGCATGCCAACTGCATATTCCCTCAAAACTTGTGACATCTGTGGTATTGTGCTGTGTGATAAAACTGCACATTTTAGAGTGGCCTTTTATTGTGGCCAGCCTAAGGCACACCTGTGCAAAAATCCTGCTGTCTAATCAGCATCTTGATATGCCACACCTGTGAGGTGGATGGATTATCTCAGCAAAGAAGAAGTGTTCACTAACACAAATTTAGACAGATTTGTGAACAATATTTGAGAGAAATAAACCTTGTGTGTACACAGAAAAAGTTTTAGATCTTTGAGTTCAGCTCATGAAAAATGGGAGCAAAAACAAAAGTGGTGCGTTTATATTTTTGTTCAGTGTAGTTGTTTTAGTTCCATATCAGCCAACACAGTGGCAGCTTATGCATCATCTCATACACTGCAATTCATCCCATTACTGTAACTTTGCTGTTCTAGATAAACCTGACCTGTAGTAACATGTCTGAGTGTAAATCAGGCGGCTGTTATTGTTGTTAGACTGTCATTAACATTAATTTTTTTATTTTTTTTTTTATTTTTTTTGCATATAAGAGTAAGTGAGTATGTTAAAATGTGACAAAACATCAGATTAACAACATTTAAGAAATGATTTCATGGTTTTCACACAGTGTATCAGTAAATACATGTTTCTTTGCTTCAAAAATTAACCCTTTCATGCACACTGGTCACCACAGCAAACAGCTATTCTACAGCTGTTCTCTTGTATATTCATGGATTTTGTTGTTCTTTTCATTGTTTTTTGTTTGTTTGTTTGTTTGTTTGTTTGTTTTGTTGTACACATATCTTTATTAAAGTTTTAAGACACTACATATCTTTTCTGACATGAATTTGTAACATTATGTAGATCTCTCCTGAGCATAAACCCCCAGAATCACAAGCCCTCCCCATAGTTTTCACACAATTTATCAGTAAATACATATTTCTGCGTGTCAAAAATTAAACATGTGGTGTCCAGCTGAGTGGACATTTTTGCAACTTCATGAAAAATAGGTTCATAAGATTTTTTTTTTTTTTCATTATTATTTTTTTTTTATGTTTTTTTTATTTATTTATTTATTTATTTATTTATTTTTATTTAATTCTTTAATTTATTTATTTTTCAGAAAAAAAATTTCAATCGCCTTGTTTTTTTTTCATGCCTAAAGAGGAATAAAAACACTCAGGAAAACATTTTGATTAAGGTTCTCATAATTTGTGCATGAAAGGGTTAAGTTATGAAAAGTCAGATATTTTTTGCAAGCATCTTTTTTGAGCATCACAGTTTATTGAACATAATAAGGCTTGTGAAGTCCAAATACAATGAGCAGTAGCTGGGGCTCATGTTTTCCATCAGATTGACAGAAAGTCCAAAAATTTGTTGCCAATGTCAAAGGATCGGCTGTGGTGAAACTATAATATTCATCATATAAATATGTAAATTATATACATTTTAAAGTTCAATTCTATATTTATATAAGTACCACAAAATCATTTCTCCTTATGTTTAATGTTTTACTTGTTTGTTTTTTCTACCTGTCTTTTTATCTGCACTTGCTTGTCGTTTATTGCCGCTGTTAACTAAGAAATATCCCCACGGTGGATAAATAAATAAATGTTGTTATGTTATGTTATGTTATGTTACATTACGTTACGTTACGTTACGTTACGTTACGTTACGTTACGTTACGTTATGTTACCTTATCTTATCTTATCTTATCTTACCTTATCTTACCTTATCCAGTCGCGGAAAAAATTATGTTATGTTATGTTATGTTATGTTGCCTTATCTTATCTTATCTTATCTTATCTTATCTTATCTTATCTTATCTTATCTTATCTTACCTTATCTTATCCAGTCACGGAAAAAAATATGTTATGTTATGTTATGCTATGCTATGCTATGCTATGCTATGCTATGTTATGTTATGTTATGTTACGTTACCTTACCTTTTCTTATCTTGTCTTGTCTTATCCAGTCGCAGAAAAAATGATCAGACCGCAATTGTTTTCTTCAATTTCTTGTTCATTTTAATGCCTGGTACAACTAAAGGTATATTTGTTTGGACAACTATAATGATAACAACAAAAATAGCTCATAGAAGTTTGATTTCAGAGCTGATATCTATCCATTTTCCATGTTTTCTTGATAATTGCCAAAATCACTTCAGTACTGACAAAAACAGTGCTTTAAACATTCCATGTTTTCTTTTCTGTATGTTTTAGTCACATGATACACACACTGTAAACCCCAATAAGTTAATTTAACTCAAAAAATAGTTGAAACGGATTACATCAAAATTTTTAAGTAATGTAACTCTAAACCCGTTGCCTTAAAAAATGTAAGTAATGAGTAATGAAAACTTGAGTGTATTAAACTTAAATGCTTGATTTGAATGGAATTGCTGTTTTAAGTCCAACACTAAATGCCAAGTTAATTTAACTTAAAATTTGATCCAATGTCAATTGCTAGGTATAATCTCTAACTTAATATCATCAGTTCATTGTATTCAACCCCAAGTTGATTTAAATTAAAATCTTCAGCAACTTAAATTGTTGTGCATAATTATTAAACGTTATATATTGTAGTATGAATTGAAATTAGACAAGGAGTTAGCTTACTATAATTTAACAGTACAGAAAGTGCTATAATTCCAATAAGGCATATAGAGGTATATTTGACAAATAGATTTTCTAGATGAACAGGAAAACGATTGTTGGGCCTATGGCTCTGACTCATGGTGCAGCTCTTAAAAAATACAAAAACAAACACAAAAAGGCCAATAAACATTTCCCTACACACATTAAGTCAAAATTAACACTAACACCACAACCCTGCTGAACCCCTGCACAGAAAAATAACACATTTTCAACAACATGCCCAATACCCACAATGCAATGCAGAGATTTAAAAAAAAAAAAAAAAAAAAGTGTGGTCATGACTAAAACTCAGTGACTTAAATCCATTCAACTTAAACTGTTTTTGTACTTTTGACTATGTCTACAAATTAGCAGAATATACTTTTATATACTTTATAGTAATGTAATAAAACTGAAGTCATTTAAGTCCATTGTCATTAAAGCATTTTAGTAAATACAAAGTGTGGGCTTACAGTGCACAGGAGTTAGTACTGGATGCATAACCATTGTTCTTGATGACTTTTGATGGTCAAATCATTTTTTCCGCGACTGTATATGCTACCAGTGTCTCATACTCCTAATCTTCTTGTCCACTCATATGTGTTAACATGAAACCAAATTAATATGACTGATAATGAACACAAGCAAGATAACAAAGCACAAAGCTGCTAATAGGTCTGAAAATCTACTGAGCCTGCATGTGTTCACTGTTCATTGTTTACAGTCTAGCTTTATCAAGGCATTTATAAGGTCTTGGCTGGGCTATTTCACTCAGTTAGGGACCCTCCCAAGCAAAAAGAACTAATCAAACCAGCTCTAAGCCTTTGGTTGAGGCTTCTTTCATGACATCACCTTCTACCAAATTATCTTTTTCACAGCAGACAGTTTGGTTTGTAAAAGCAGGGAAAGCACAGGACTTACATGGAACAACAATGGCTCTGTTACATTTACTTGACACAAGAACTGATTCTAAAGAAGCAGCATTTAGAACAGAGGTGTCAGACTCATTTTATTTCAGCTCCACATTCAGCCCAATATAATCTGTCTAAAAGTGGGCCGGACCAGTCAAATAATAATATAATAATATATAAAGAATGCCAACTCCTAACTTTTCTCTACGTTTTAGTGTAAAAAAAAAGAAAAAAAAAAAAGTAAAATTACATAATGAAAATGCTTACATCTATAAACTATCCTTTAAAAAATGTAAATAACAGGAACAACTCTGAACAAACTGAAAATTCTTAAGAAAAATTAGTGCAATTTGAACATTATTATGTCTCAGCTTCTCATTTGGACATATTCGTTACAAATGACAGACCACAGTGAATCTACAAATACACAAAACATTTAGTAACAGGCAAAATATTAATAAAATTACTTTTACTCCTTTTATGACATTTCATGTTGTTCATATTTGTTCAGGTTATTCACATTTTTTATGAAAGGATAGTTTATAAATGTGAACATTTTCATGTAATGTTGGGGTTTTTTTTGCACTAAAACAAAGAAAATTTTGGAGTTGTCATTATTTATAACTTATTATGATAGTACTGGTTTGTTCCACTTGAGATAGATAGATAGATAGATAGATAGATAGATAGATAGATAGATAGATAGATAGATAGATAGATAGATAGATAGATAGATAGATAGATAGATAGATAGATAGATAGATAGATAGATAGATAGATAGATAGATAGAACGACTGAACGATAGATAGAATGATAGATAGAACAATAGAACGATAGAACGATCGAACGATGGATAGATATATAGAACGATAGATAGGACAATAGAACGATAGACAGACAGACAGACAGACAGACAGACAGACAGATAGATAGATAGATAGACAGATAGAACGATAGATAGATAGAACGATAGATAGAACGATAGATAGAACGATAGAACGATAGAATAATAGATAGAACGATAGATAGACAGACAGACAGACAGACAGACAGACAGACAGATAGATAGATAGACAGATAGAACGATAGATAGATAGAACGATAGATAGAACGATAGAACGATAGAACGATAGATAGAACGATAGAACGATAGAATGATAGATAGAACGATAGAACGATAGATAGATAGACAGACAGACAGACAGACAGACAGATAGATAGAACGATAGATAGATAGAACGATAGATAGAACGATAGAACGATAGATAGATAGAACGATAGATAGAACGATAGATAGAACGATAGAACGATAGATAGATAGATAGATAGATAGATAGATAGATAGATAGATAGATAGATAGATAGATAGATAGATAGATAGATAGATAGATAGATAGATAGATAGATAGAACGAATGAACGATAGATAGATAGATAGAACGAATGAACGATAGATAGATAGATAGATAGATAGATAGATAGATAGATAGATAGATAGATAGATAGATAGATAGATAGATAGATAGATAGATAGATAGATAGATAGATAGATAGATAGATAGACAGAACGATAGAATGATAGACAGACAGACAGACAAACAGATAGAACGATAGATAGAACGATAGATAGAACGATAGAACGATAGAACGATAGATAGATAGATAGATAGATAGATAGATAGATAGATAGATAGATAGATAGATAGATAGATAGATAGATAGAACGATAGAACGATAGAACGATAGATAGAACGATAGATAGATAGAACGATAGATAGAACGACAGATAGAACGATAGATAGAACGATAGATAGATAGATAGATAGATAGATAGATAGATAGATAGATAGATAGATAGATAGATAGATAGATAGATAGATAGATAGATAGATAGATAGATAGAACGAATGAACGATGGATAGATATATAGAACGATAGATATATAGAATGATAGATAGAACGATAGAATGATAGACAGACAGACAAACAGATAGAACGATAGATAGAACGATAGATAGAACGATAGATAGAACGATAGAACGATAGAACGATAGCTAGAACGATAGCTAGAACGATAGCTAGATAGATAGATAGATAGATAGATAGATAGATAGATAGATAGATAGATAGATAGATAGATAGATAGATAGATAGACAGAACGATAGAATGATAGACAGACAGACAGACAAACAGATAGAACGATAGATAGAACGATAGATAGAACGATAGAACGATAGAACGATAGATAGATAGATAGATAGATAGATAGATAGATAGATAGATAGATAGATAGATAGATAGATAGATAGAACGATAGAACGATAGAACGATAGATAGAACGATAGATAGATAGAACGATAGATAGAACGACAGATAGAACGATAGATAGAACGATAGATAGATAGATAGATAGATAGATAGATAGATAGATAGATAGATAGATAGATAGATAGATAGATAGATAGATAGATAGATAGATAGATAGAACGAATGAACGATGGATAGATATATAGAACGATAGATATATAGAATGATAGATAGAACGATAGAATGATAGACAGACAGACAAACAGATAGAACGATAGATAGAACGATAGATAGAACGATAGATAGAACGATAGAACGATAGAACGATAGCTAGAACGATAGCTAGAACGATAGCTAGATAGATAGATAGATAGATAGATAGATAGATAGATAGATAGATAGATAGATAGATAGATAGATAGATAGATAGATAGATAGATAGATAGATAGATAGATAGATAGATAGATAGACAGAACGATAGAATGATAGACAGACAGACAGACAAACAGATAGAACGATAGATAGAACGATAGATAGAACGATAGAACGATAGAACGATAGATAGATAGATAGATAGATAGATAGATAGATAGATAGATAGATAGATAGATAGATAGATAGATAGATAGATAGATAGATAGATAGAACGATAGAACGATAGAACGATAGATAGAACGATAGATAGATAGAACGATAGATAGAACGACAGATAGAACGATAGATAGAACGATAGATAGATAGATAGATAGATAGATAGATAGATAGATAGATAGATAGATAGATAGATAGATAGATAGATAGATAGATAGAACGAATGAACGATGGATAGATATATAGAACGATAGATATATAGAATGATAGATAGAACGATAGAATGATAGACAGACAGACAAACAGATAGAACGATAGATAGAACGATAGATAGAACGATAGATAGAACGATAGAACGATAGAACGATAGCTAGAACGATAGCTAGAACGATAGCTAGATAGATAGATAGATAGATAGATAGATAGATAGATAGATAGATAGATAGATAGATAGATAGATAGATAGATAGATAGATAGATAGATAGATAGATAGATAGATAGATAGATGCAACATTAAACTGTTCTGTATTTTCTGATGTAATGTTTAACAGCAGATGTTTCTCATTCTAAGCAGACATGGGTATTTTTCTTTGGAGTTTCCATCTGTACTAAGAGAGGATCTTTGTCTTTACTCCAGCTGACCATAAACAGGGGTCGTGTGTCTGAATATGCAGTAAATTTGGAAAATACACTTGTTTACATGTTCAAAGAGTCTTCATAGACCCATAATATCAGTGTGTGTCACATGTCCTGATCAGAAAATGGTCTGTTTAGAAAAAGGTTGAGAATATAAATAAAATATGCTGTTGTGATGAAACCTGTCAAATTCAGAATAATAGAAGAATAACAGGGTTTGTGAATATTACTCAGTGTAAACAACTGTAATTATATGAAAATGGATGCGGTTTTCAGTCTGTATAATATCTACATTTTCTTGTGAAAGGACCTCCACAGCTCTTCTGTACCAAATCTCCAGGAAAAGCCCGTTCTAGCCCGTCCTAACCCGTCTTAACCCATCCTAACACATCCAAACCCTGTCCAAACCCATCTTAACCCATCTTAACCCGTCCTTACTCGTCCTAACGCGTCCTAACCCATCCAAACCCCGTCCAAACCCGTCTTAACCCATCCTAACCCATCCTAACCCTGTCCAAACCCATCTTAACCCATCTTAACCCGTCCTTACCCGTCCTAACCTGTCCTAACTCATCCAAACCCTGTTCAAACCCCGTCCAAACCCATCTTAACCCATCCTAACCCGTCCAAACCCATCTTAACCCATCCTAACCCGTCCAAACCCGTCTTAACCCATCCTAACCCGTCCAAACCCGTCTTAACCCATCCTAACCCGTCCAAACCCATCTTAACCCATCCTAACCCGTCCCAACCCGTCCAAACCCGTCTTAACCCATCCTAACCCATCCAAACCCGTCTTAACCCATCCTAACCCGTCCAAACCCGTCTTAACCCATCCTAACCCGTCCAAACCCATCTTAACCCATCCTAACCCGTCCCAACCCGTCCAAACCCGTCTTAACCCATCCTAACACATCCAAACCCTGTCCAAACCCATCTTAACCCATCTTAACCCGTCCTTACTCATCCTAACGCGTCCTAACCCATCCAAACCCCGTCCAAACCCGTCTTAACCCATCCTAACCCATCCTAACCCTGTCCAAACCCATCTTAACCCGTCCAAACCCATCTTAACCCGTCCTTACCCGTCCTAACCTGTCCTAACTCATCCAAACCCTGTTCAAACCCCGTCCAAACCCATCTTAACCCATCCTAACCCGTCTTAAACCATCCTAACCCATCCTAACCCGTCCAAACCCGTCTTAACCCATCCTAACCCGTCCAAACCCATCTTAACCCATCCTAACCCGTCCAAACCCATCTTAACCCATCCTAACCCGTCCCAACCCGTCCAAACCCGTCTTAACCCATCCTAACCCATCCAAACCCGTCTTAACCCATCCTAACCCGTCCAAACCCATCTTAACCCATCCTAACCCGTCCAAACCCATCTTAACCCATCCTAACCCGTCCCAACCCGTCCCAACCCGTCCAAACCCGTCTTAACCCATCCTAACACATCCAAACCCTGTCCAAACCCATCTTAACCCGTCCTTACTCATCCTAACGCGTCCTAACCCATCCAAACCCCGTCCAAACCCGTCTTAACCCATCCTAACCCATCCTAACCCTGTCCAAACCCATCTTAACCCATCTTAACCCGTCCTTACCCGTCCTAACCTGTCCTAACTCATCCAAACCCTGTTCAAACCCCGTCCAAACCCATCTTAACCCATCCTAACCCGTCTTAAACCATCCTAACCCATCCTAACCCGTCTTAACCCATCCTAACCCGTCCAAACCCATCTTAACCCATCCTAACCCGTCCCAACCCGTCCCAACCCGTCCAAACCCGTCTTAACCCATCCTAACACATCCAAACCCTGTCCAAACCCATCTTAACCCGTCCTTACTCATCCTAACGCGTCCTAACCCATCCAAACCCCGTCCAAACCCGTCTTAACCCATCCTAACCCATCCTAACCCTGTCCAAACCCATCTTAACCCATCTTAACCCGTCCTTACCCGTCCTAACCTGTCCTAACTCATCCAAACCCTGTTCAAACCCCGTCCAAACCCATCTTAACCCATCCTAACCCGTCTTAAACCATCCTAACCCATCCTAACCCGTCTTAACCCATCCTAACCCGTCCAAACCCATCTTAACCCATCCTAACCCGTCCCAACCCGTCCAAACCCGTCTTAACCCATCCTAACCCATCCAAACCCGTCTTAACCCATCCTAACCCGTCCAAACCCGTCTTAACCCATCCTAACCCCGTCCAAACCCATCTTAACCCATCCTAACCCGTCCCAACCCGTCCAAACCCGTCTTAACCCATCCTAACCCATCCAAACCCGTCTTAACCCATCCTAACCCGTCCAAACCCGTCTTAACCCATCCTAACCCGTCCAAACCCATCTTAACCCATCCCAACCCGTCCAAACCCGTCTTAACCCATCCTAACCCATCCAAACCCGTCTTAACCCATCCTAACCCCGTCCAAACCCATCTTAACCCATCCTAACCCGTCCAAACCCGTCTTAACCCATCCTAACCCGTCCAAACCCATCTTAACCCATCCTAACCCGTCCCAACCCGTCCAAACCCGTCTTAACCCATCCTAACCCATCCAAACCCGTCTTAACCCATCCTAACCCGTCCAAACCCATCTTAACCCATCCTAACCCGTCCAAACCCATCTTAACCCATCCTAACACATCCAAACCCTGTCCAAACCCATCTTAACCCATCTTAACCCGTCCTTACTCATCCTAACGCGTCCTAACCCATCCAAACCCCGTCCAAACCCGTCTTAACCCATCCTAACCCATCCTAACCCTGTCCAAACCCATCTTAACCCATCTTAACCCGTCCTTACCCGTCCTTACCCGTCCTAACCTGTCCTAACTCATCCAAACCCTGTTCAAACCCCGTCCAAACCCATCTTAACCCATCCTAACCCGTCTTAAACCATCCTAACCCATCCTAACCCGTCCAAACCCGTCTTAACCCATCCTAACCCGTCCAAACCCATCTTAACCCATCCTAACCCGTCCCAACCCGTCCAAACCCGTCTTAACCCATCCTAACCCATCCAAACCCGTCTTAACCCATCCTAACCCGTCCAAACCCGTCTTAACCCATCCTAACCCCGTCCAAACCCATCTTAACCCATCCTAACCCGTCCCAACCCGTCCAAACCCGTCTTAACCCATCCTAACCCGTCCAAACCCATCTTAACCCATCCCAACCCGTCCAAACCCGTCTTAACCCATCCTAACCCATCCAAACCCGTCTTAACCCATCCTAACCCCGTCCAAACCCATCTTAACCCATCCTAACCTGTCCAAACCCGTCCTAACCCGTCCAAACCCATCCAAACCCGTCCAAACCCGTCCAAACTTGTCCTACCCCGTCCTAACCCGTCTGGTACATTTTCATATATACGTCATTGTTGTTAGTGTTAAAGTGTTTAAGGATCGTAGAAGCCAATAATGCAATAACAACCAATAACGTAATAACGGCCGATAACATAATAAATTTGCCATTTTTAAAATGTAAAAGGCCAAAAACATAAGTCTGACCAACAACGTAATAAAAGTCCTGAACCGATGATGCAGGGATGTCAAACTCATTTTAGTTCAGGGGCCACATTAAGCCAAATTTGATCTTAGGTGGGCCGAACTAGTAAAATAATAACATAATAATATATAAATCATGTCATCTCCAAACTTTCCTGTTTTAGAGCGAAAAAAGTAAAATTATGCGATGAAAATGTTTACATCTACCAACTATCCTTTAAAACAATGTGAATAACATGAACAAACTGAAATTTCTTAAGAAAACTAAGTGCAATTTTAACAATTTTATGTCTCAGTTTAGCATTTAAACATGTAAATTACAACTTACAGATCACAGTGAATCAACAAATACACAAAACATTGAATAACAGGCAGAATATTGTTAAAATAACACTTAAGACATTTTAAAATGTTCGTATTTGTTGAGGTTTTTTGTGTTTTTGTGAAACGCTAATTTGTTTTAGCGTAAAAACAGTAAAATGACATGAAAATGTTTACATTTACAAAGACAAAAATTTAGAGTTGTGAGTATTTATGGGTTTTTATGACAGTATTTTACTGATCCGACCCACTGGAGATTAAATTGGTCTGTATGTGGAACCTGAACTAAAATGATTAATGTGTTCAGTGTAATTTTTGCATTTCACAAATTCATCCCAAGGGGCCGGACTGGACCCTTTGGCGGGCCGGATTTGGCCCCCGGGCCATATGTTTGACACCTGTGCGATAATGTAATAGCTTTTGCCCAATAATGTTCTAATTTATTACGTTACTGGCTCAGTTATTACATTTGCACAGAATATTTTTTTTTACCAGGCCAATAACGTAATAACCAGCCAATAAATTATAGCATTATTGGCCAAAACTTATTACGTTATCAGTTCAGGACTTTTATTACGTTGTTGGCCAGATGTTACGTTATTGGCTTATTAAATTTTAAAAATGGCAAATTTATTACGTTATCGGCCGTCATTACATTATTGGCTTCTACACGGATCAAGGATGTGCATCTTCACTGACCTCATGATTTGATTCAGTTACAGTTCACCAGTCGATGATTCTTTCTGCATATTACTGTATCATATGCTCCATTCCACTGTGCATTGCTTCTTTTTCTCAGTACAAACAACCTGTCAGATCGATCTTAACTCCCTTTTATTTGGAAAATTAGACTAAAAATATCTAGAACATAAACAGCCGCATCCTTTCCATGCCATTGTCTTTGTGACTCACCGCAGTGTGTTAACATCATAAAAACACAACTTAAATCACGCTGCAGTGCATTAGAAGTACAGATGAAGCCTCAGTATGTCTGCACTGAAGTAATAAAAAAAAAACACGTTCCCTATACAGCAGGGGTGTGAAACATACGGATATAGACCAAAAACCAGCTCGTCAAAGGGTCTAATCTGGCCCGTGGGATGAATCTGTGAAATACAAACATGTACACTTAACCCTTTCATGCACGAATTATGAGAACCTTAATCAAAATTTTTTCCTGAATGTTTTTATTCCTGTTTAGGCATGAAAAAAACAATGCGATTGGAAAATTTTCTTCTGAAAAATAAATAAAAATAAATAAATAAAATAAAAATAATTAATTTTTTTTTTTAAATACTTTAAAAAAATAATTATGAAAAAAAAAATTCTTATGAACCTTTTTTTCATGAAGTTGCAAAAATGTCCACTCAGCTGGACACCACACGGTTAATTTTTGACGCACAGAAACATGTATTTACTGATAAATTGTGTGAAAACTATGGGGAGGGTTTGTGATTCTGGGGGTTTATGCTCAGGAGAGATCTACATAATGTTACCAATTCATGTCAGAAAGATATGTAGTGTCTTAAAACTTTAATAAAGATATGTGCAAAAAAAAAAAAAAAAAAAAAAAACAACGAAAAGAACAACAAAACCCATGAATATACAAGACAACAGCTGTAGAATAGCTGTCCACTGTAGTGACCAGTATGCATGAAAGGGTTAAAGGAGTGATATTTTACTTTTTTAAATGGAATTATGCATTTTTAAAATATTTCCCTGTAGGAATGTTTGTTCATGTTTTCCTTTCTTATAGCTCTCATTTAATAGGTCAGTATTTTTCAACCTTGGGGTCAGGATCCCATGTGGGGTTGCCTGAAATTCAAATGGGGTCGCCTGAAATTTCTAGTAATTGATAAAAAAATAAAGAAGAAAAAAAAGCTTACTAATAAAAATATATGGTGAGTTGAGAGAGACAATCCCAATCCATAAAAGACAAACTGTGAGTGTGAAACTGAAGCACTGTGGTTCTGTTTATCTGTCAAATGTTCATTGTGGTCAGTTTCAGATGCTGCAGCTCTATTATAATTCATAGTTTGAGTTCTTGTTTGTTCAGTATTAATTGTCAGCCTTGGAAATCCAAGCTGGAAAATAAAATTCTCCCTTTGTGCAGTAATCTACACCTGGCTTTTCTGCCTCTGTCCAGAATAATATACATTATACAGACTAAGTGTCGTCTAAAATGAACCTTTATTTGCAACATAGTATAGCAAACTATTACATGATCACAAACTAATTTTATCAAAGAAAATGCCTCCATTTTGAATGTCTGGGGTCACAATCAAATGGACAAAATCCATTCAGAAACAATTTACAATACTGTATAGGGGCCCCATCATATGGAACAATTTAACCCAGTCACAGCAAACCTGTGTGCTCTTACCCAGATTCAAAAAACTTTTAAAGCTGGATTTCAAAGAACATCCAAGCACTACTTTCACCTGATCTGTTTGCTCTTCTTGATTCATTTATCATTTTTCTTAGTTATATAACTTATTAGTTTCATTCTGAATTTCGTTTCATAGTTTTGCCAATTCTTATTTATCTCTACGTGCACTGCTTATGATGTATTCAGTTTTGTTTTGTTTTGTTTTTGACTTCTTTCCTTCTTTTAATTAATTTTGTTTATTTATGATTGTATATCATATTAGACACTATAAGTATTTTTTTTATTTCAAGTCTTTGGGGAGGCCCACGATAAACCACTTTGGTTTTTGGCTTCCCCGGCATGTCTTTTACTGTTGTTATTATTATTGTGTTTTTATTATCTTGTATACATGCGAATGAACAATAAACAATAAACAATAAAACAGAAATTTGTGGTGTTAAAATGGAGTCATGAGCCCAAAAGGTTGGGAACTACTGTAATAGGTCTTATTCATTTAATTTTATTGTAATCTTCCTTTTTTTCCTGCCTAGTTTACTCAGTTTACAGTTGAGGACAAAATTATTAGCCCCCCTACAAAAATGTCATTGTTTTAAAGGTATTTCCCGAGTGCTTTTACACAGAGCAACACATTTTTAACACAGCTTTTTTAGATATCCTAGTTTTATTTTGGATGCTTACATGATTTTAGTTTGCACACAGAAATGAAAATATTCCACAAAAAACAAAAAGTACCAGGGTCAAAATTATTAGCCCCCCTGATCCTAATAGTCAGTTGTGTATCCTTTTTGCTGGGTAACAGACTGCAGTCATAGTATTTTTTTATTACAAGTCTCTGACACTTTTTTGAGGAATCCCAGCCCATTCTTCTTTGGCAAATCTTTCCAGCTCCTCCAGATTTGGTGGCCTTCTGGCATGGATGTTCTTTTTTAGGTCACCCCAAATATTTACAATGGGATTTAAGTCAGGGCTCTGTGCAGGCCACTCAGTTCCATTCACTTTGGTCTTCTGAAGATAGCTCTTCACCAAGAGAGATGTATGTTTTGGATTGTTGTCATATTGGAAGATGAAGCAATGACCCAGACCCAGTGTTACTGCTGACCGCTTAAGGTTTTCTTTCAAAATCTCCACATCTTTCTTTGTTCATGATTCCTTCCACCTTGACCAGATTTCTAGTTCCAGATGCACTATAGCATCCCCACAACACAATACTCCCACCACCATGTTTCACTGTAGGGACGGTGTTCTTTGGGTTCTATGCCTCTCCCTTTTTCTCCAAACATAAACGCTGCCTCTATTGCCAAAGAGCTCCAGTTTAGTCTCATCAGACCATAGGACACACTTCCAGTATGCAGAATGTTTCTCCAGGTTGTCCTGAGCATATTTAAGTCTGGCTTAAAGGTGTGTCTTCTTCAAAAGTGGAGTTTTTCTTGGTCTGCATCCTCTCAGTCCATTCCAGTTCAGAGCTATAGTGACTGTCTTCTTAGAGACTATGATTCCTGATGTGGCCAAGTCATTCACCAGTGTCTTGGCAGTTGTTCTGGGGTCTTTAGACCCATCTCTCACTAGTTTTCTTTCCAGGGTCTTTGAAATCTTTCACTTCCTATCTCTGCAAGGCTTGTTCTGTACTGTGTGGCTGTTTTTGAATTTCTGGATTATACTTCTCACTCCAGTTCTTGACACTTGGAAATGCTTGGATTGCTTTGTGCATCCCTCTCCTGCTTTGTCTACATCAATAATCATTTTTCTCGGGTCCAAACGGATTTCTCTAGTTTTGGGCATGGTGCGTTCTCAACTGACAGCTCAATGAGCCATAATGAGGCTTTTATACCATGTTTTAACTTAAATGTTAAGTGAAATCACTTCATTCACCCGATCACTTTTAAACACATCACCTGTGAAGTTACAGCACATCATTGCACAAAAGTGGTTTGTGCCATGACTTAATAAATGATCATTTCTTAAAGGGGGCTAATAATAATGTCCCTGGTTATTTTAGTTTTTTTCTAAATAATGCTGTTTTGGTGTGCAAATATAAATAATTTATGCCTTCTAAAGAAAACTAGTATGTTCAGAAAAGCTATGTTGAAAATTCCTTGCTCTGTTAAAAAAGTACTTAGGAAAATCTTGAAGAAACTTAAAATTTCATAGGGGGGCTAATAATTTTGTCCTCAACTGTACCATTTTATTCATCACCATGGTTGTTATTGTTGATATTTTCTTATGAGGGTCTTCACCTCCTTCTTCTTCCTTTTTCTCAGCCCTTCACTCTTTCCTTCTCTTCTCCCCCTTTCTTCTCCTTCCCCCTGTTCCTTCATGTTAGGTCCGGCATTGAAATGTGGTTCAACAAAACTAATAATAAAGACAGTAAAATATCAAGGGAGCCTCATATACTTTATGAAGTTTTCCTTGGCAAAACAAATTTGCTCAGCACAAAAAAGAGCCAGACGACCATTCTGCTGTTATGATGCTGGACAAGACAAGTTTAAAAAAGGAAAAAAAAAAAAAAGTATTTCCTTGTGGTCTCCATAAACTGTAAATGCTCTGCTTGGGTCTGAATTCTTCATTTATTCAACTCCACAGGTCCATCTTCAACCCTATTTCTGAGTAATGACACCAGAAAGGTGGTTTGGAGCGCTGGCCCTTTAAATGCACATGACTCCGCCCCTTCCAGGTTGTTGACCGTGCTTTCTGTCCCCTTCAACCACTTGTGTTTGTTAATTCAACCAACAACTGAACATTTTAGGCAACACTGGTCTGCAAGGAAAATGCTTCCAGAATAAAAGTAATGAAATTTTACCACATGAGAGTCACTGATAAAGAACAATCAAGTCAAAAATGCTGGTTGGCTGAACTTTCCAAGATACAGCCTTGGGTCAAAATGTGAAATTCAAGAATTAACGAGAGAATGGATTTGACTCAAAAGGAATATTTGTCTCAGAGCTACAAGATCTACTTCAAAACACTGTCTGCACATTAGAATACAGGGTGGGGAAGCAAAATGTACAATATTTTGAGGCAGGGATTGAAAGACAGTGTATGACCAATTAGTTTATTGAAAGTCATGAGAATTTATTTGCCACAAGAAAATTTCCATAATAGAAAATGTTTTTATTCTATGTGTCCTCCTTCTTTCTCAATAACTGCCTTCACACGCTTCCTGAAACTTGCGCAAGGGTTCCTCAAATATTCGGGTGACAACTTCTCCCATTCTTCTTTAATAGTATCTTCCAGACTTTCTGGTAATAGTTTTGCTCATAGTCATTCTCTTCTTTCCATTATAAACAGTCTTTATGGACACTCCAACTATTTTTGAAATCTCCTTTGGTGTGACGAGTGCATTCAGCAAATCACACACTCTTTGACGTTTGCTTTCCTGATTACTCATATGGGCAAAAGTTTCTGAAAAGGTATGGATAATAGTGTTAGGTATGATTATGACATCAATATATGTTTGGTTTCAAAACAACTGACGTAGTGCCTGCTGAGAAAAAAACAACTAAATGTTCATTGTAAATTTTGCTTCCCCACCCTGTACATTCACTTTACAGGTTCTATTCAGTGGAAGATTTATAAAACTATTATATAAATGTACATAAACCAATATATATGTGTAATAACACTTAATCATATACCTTGAAAACATCAGCAAACCCGCACTTTTGTCATTTATTTTCCAATTAATTATTAAATTTAGCACATTTAATCTCTGAAGCAAATCATTTCTAAAAAATTGTAGACCAGTGTAATCGGCTCCAAGTTTGGACATATTTTCGGTATGCACTACAACTGCTGCTGCTGACAAACAATTATGTTGTACTCGGAGAAATGTTCATCTGAAGTCTGGACCTTGCATGTGCAAATATCGTGATGTAACTACAGGGTGTCCTATAAGTCTCCATACATAGGAGACATAATACATTCCATACATATATGGTTCTAACATGTATTTCTTTATATTTCTTCTTTATAGTTCTTCAGCAGTGGAGGACACGCATTGAAATGTGTTCCCGACAAAATGGCAGTCATATA
>NC_043968.1:75150288-75220288 GCF_902148855.1 Sphaeramia orbicularis
ATAATGTCAACTCCAAACTTTTCTATGTTTTAGAGCGAAAAGTAAATTTACATTATGAAAAGTTTACATCTACAAACTATCCTTTAAAAGGATATGAATAACATGAACAAACTGAATAAATAAGTGCAATTGTAACAAAATTCTGCCTCAGTTTATCATTTACAGACATAATATTGTTAAAATTGCGCTTCCTTCTCTTAAGACATTTCAGGTTATTCATAGTTTTTGCAAACTTACACTTTGTTTTAGAGTAAATACATAGAAATATTTACATTTACAAAAAGAAAAAATTGGAGTTGAGAGTATTTATAGGTTATTACAATAGTATTTTACTGATCCAACTCACTTTAGATCATATTGGTCTGAATGTGGAACCTGAACTAAAATGATTAACATCTTTGTGTAATTTTTGCATTTCACACATCCATCCAAAGGGCCGGACTGGACCCTTTGGCGAGCCGGATTTGGCCCCCGGGCCGCATGTTTGACACCTGTGCTCTAAAGAAACGGTTCTGTTTATACTTTTAAGTCAAGAATGTAAGAACAGAATAAAACCACCAACTTCCATTCAGAATTTCTGCTTAGATTCGGATCTTTTTAACTTGATAAGATGTGGAATTTCTTCATTTCTGTTCATGACTTTGATTCACTCTGTTGTTTTGCACTTTGGTTTAGATCAGGGGTGTCAAACTCCTTTTAGTTCAGGGGACACATTCAGCTAAATTTGATCTGAAGTGGGCCCAACCAGTAAAATAATCACATAATAATATATAAATAATGTCAACTCCAAACTTTTCTGCATTTTAGAGCAAAAAAAGTAAATTTACATGATATAAATATTTACATCTACCAACTATCCTTTAAAAGAATATGAATAACATGAACAAAATGAATAAATAAGTGTAATTTTAACAAAATTCTTCCTCAGTTTATCATTTACAGACATAATATTGTTAAAATTGCACTTCCTTCTCTTAAGACATTTCAGGTTATTCATAGTTTTTGCAAACTTACACTTTGTTTTAGTGTAAGTACATGAAAATATTTACATTTACAAAGAGAAAAAATTGGAGTTGTGAGTATTTATAGGTTATTACAATAGTATTTTACTGATCCAACTCACTTTAGATCATATTGGTCTGAATGTGGAACCTGAACTAAAATGATTAACATCTTTGTGTAATTTTTGCATTTCACACATCCATCCAAAGGGCCAGATGTTGTTGTAAAGTGCTACAGAAATAAACTTTGATGATTTGATTGAAAAGATGTGAATAACATGAACAAACTGAAAAAATAAGTGTAATTTTAGCAATATTCTGCCTCAGTTTATCATTTACACATGTACATTATAACTTACAGATCACAGTGGATCAACAAATACACAAAGCATTTAATAACAGGCAGAATATTGTTAAAATTGTACTTACTTCTCTTAAGACATTTCAGGTTTTTCATATTTGTTCAGGTTATTCACATTTTTTGCGAAATTATACTTTGTTTTAGTGTAAATACACGAAAATATTTACATTTACAGCGAGAAACATTTGAAGTTGTCATTATTTATATGTTATTATGATAGTATTTTACTGGTCCTGGCCAGTTGAGATTGAATTGGTCTGAATGTGGAACCTGAACTAAAAGAATTGTTAATATCTTTGCATATTCATTCATCCCAAGGGCCGGACTGGACCCTTTACCGGGCTAGATTTGGCCCCCGGGCCGCATGTTTGACACCTGTGGTTTAGATTAATCCATATGTGATATTTATCAGATATGTCATGTTTATTAAACTGTATATAATAATCCATATAGTATATTTATAGCACCCCAGAAATTTATCCTATACAGTGGCGGAACTAGAAAAAGTGGAAGGGGGGCGGGGGTCCAAGGTTGGAGCCCTAGTGGGGGTTCAAGGGGGTGAAGTGAAGCAAAATTAGCATTATAAATGCTTCAAATCATATATAACTGCTTATATATATTTTTTATTATACACTAATAAAATGAATACAATTAAACCTCGCTAATGTGACCACTGTTGGAACCAAATCACAGAGTTAGCTTTAATAAGGTTGTCCTCGGTTATGGTATTGGTTTGCAGTTCAGTTCAATTTTATTTGTACAGTCCTGTATCACAACAAAATTGCCTCACAGGGCTTTACAGAATTAGTTGAATATGAAAACAAACAACAGTCAAATAAACACTAGATGAAGGGAATGGATTAATGTCCCGGGCGTCCCCCATCCTTAGACCGTCCTTCTGGACAAAGAGAAACTCCAAAAACCCAGAGGGAAAAGAGAAACCTGAGGGAGAACCACAGTGAAGGACAGATCCACTCCCATGGACGGACAGGCTGTAGATGCACCAGGACTGATGGACGTCCTTTAGCAGATGTAGTTCCAGTCTGTAAAATGCAGTGGGGTGGGGGCACAACCCTACCCAACCCTTTCACTGCATTCCAAATCATTTAAAATTAGAAATAACAGGATATAGTAGAAGTATAGGCCTGTGTTTGACAGCTTTAATTCACTCAATCACTAGTCGCTTTTTCATTTACTCCAGTGGTTTCCAACCTTTTTTGTCTCCTGACCCCATTTTAACATCACAGATTTCTGGCGACCCCAGACATTCAAAAGGGACAATTTTTTTTGCTATAATTAATTTGATTTTAATCATGTAATACTTTGCTATACTATGTTATGGTATGTTATATATGTACAGTCAGTCGAACAGGTATTTACAAGGCTGACAATTAATACTGACCAAACAAGAACTCAAACTATGAATTCTGAAAGAGCTGCAGCATCTGAAACCGATCACAATGAACATTTGACAGATAAACAGAACCACAGTGCTTCAGTTTCACACTCACAGTTTGTCATGTCTTTTATGGATTGGGATCGTCTCTGTCAACTCGGCATATATTTTTTTATTAACAAGTTTTTTTTGGATTTTTTTTTGTCAATTACTAGAAATTTCAGGCGACCCCATTTGAGGTCCAGGCAACCCCACGTGGGGTCCCGACCCCAAGGTTGAAAAACACTAATTTACTCTTTTTCTAATTGTGTGAATATAACTTAAGCATAAAAATTTACCTAATCGAAAAACAATTTTGCCAAAACTCTTGTTTTTTGATTAAAAGTTTTTGCGCTGGCAAGAGGTGGTTTTTTTGGGTGCAGCGCAATTGCAATATCACAAAAAACTGCAATGGAAAGACCTTTTTCCGCAACTAGAGTCATGTGAATTTAAAAAATATTGATGTTGACAGACGTTACAAGTGAAGAAGAAGAGTTTTAAAAGAAACATGGCACGGTATGTGTGGACACACCGGGAAACTGAATCATTTTTAAATTTAGTACAAGATAGAGGGGTATTATATAATAATAATGAATATATCTGTGAATCAACATATTTATGTCCAACGCCATGTTTATGGAATGACTTCTAATGTCATCTTGCGATAATAAGTAAACAAATCATCGCATTTGTAATTTAATGGAAAAACCGACATTATGCACTTCTGTTTTTTTGACATTTATTAAATATCAATAAAATTTTGTGCAGATGTCCAATGGAAAAGCCACTACTGGTGTTCAAAGATATTTCATATTCAGTTCATGCAGTTCTATTGTTCCGTCTGTATAATAATACATTCATACCTTCTGTTTCTGCCCATTTGTTTTTCATTAAGACCGAAATGCTGCTTGAGTAGACAGTTGTCTCTTCATGATTAGACTTTAGTTTAGATTTAAGTCCCTTTATCACATAGACTCTCGTCATAAATGGTGCGTGCACAGTAGTCCCCACTCCGATATAAGACATAGGAGAGCTTTGGAGCACATACATTTGCACTTTAATGTACATGTGGATGGGTTACTCAGTAATAAATGATATGGTCTACGATGCAGCAGTCCAAGGTTCGAATCCCAACAAGAGCACATGTACCTCAAATTATTTTACATGTTCAAACTGGGGGGGTATGAGGGGCCAGTAAGTAAATCTGCCATTGTACCTCATACTTGTACATGTGTAATGATAATAAAGTTGAATCTAATATAATCTAAATCAGGGCTGTCAAACTCATTTCAATTCGGGGGCCACATACAGCCTAATATTTAATAAAGTGGGCCGGACCAGTACAATAATATAAATAATAGGATAACAACTTATGACTAATGTCAACTGCAACTTTTCTTTATGTTTTTGAGTGAAAAAAAAGTCAAATTCCGTAATGAAAATGTTAACATCTACGAACAGTACTTAAACATAACATGAACAAGTATGAACAACCTGAAAATTCTTTTAAAAAATAAGCGCAATTTTAACAATATTATGCCTTAGTTTATAATTTATACATGTGCATTATAATCTACAAATACACCAAACAGTTAGTAACAGGCAGAATGTTTGTCAAATTAAAGTACTGTGAAGACATTTCAGGTTATTCACATTTTTTGTAAAAGGCTAGTCTGTAAATGTAAACATTTTTGTGTAATTTTAACATTTGTAAAACTGAAACAAAGAGAAAAATTTGCAGTTTTCATTATTTATAGGTTATTATGATAATATTTTACTCATCTGACCCACTTTACATTGAATTGACCTAAAATTATTTTAATATCCTTGATTTTTAATATCTTCAGTGTAATTTCAGTGTAACTTTTGCCTTTCACAAATTCATCCCAGGGGCTGGATTGGACCCTTTGGCGGGCCACTTTTGGGCCCCGGGCCGCATGTTTGACACCTGTGATCTAAAGTCTTCATTTTTCTCTGTGATGCTTGTCTTTGCAGGTCAGGCAGCGTGGCAGGAAACTGGCATGAGATCTATGGATTTGTGGAGCAGCTCACGAGCAGGTTTGTCAGGTAAGTGAAGTGTCTGCTCTTATATTTTCTCTTAAAGGGCTCATATTTATTTAAACCCACTTTTATTAGTCAGTGGTTCATTTGTTTGTATGTTTGGACCCTAATAGTTCATACAGTTTGAATTTGAACCCTCCAGCTGCTGCAAAACTATCTTTGTATTCATTCCAGCATAAATTCAGTGGATTTCGACAACCTGTTTTAATTCCTTCTTAATTTGTTACATTTTATAACTAGTTACATCACAACATTTGCACATATAAGGTCCAGACTTCAGACGAACATGTCTCTGAGTACGACATAATTGTTTATCAGCAGCAGCGGTTGTAGTCCAGACTGAAAATATGTCCAGACTTGGAGCCCATTACCGAAAATGTTCAGTTGTTGGTTGAACATGACAGATCAGCACAGCCAACAACCTGGAGGGGGTGGGGTCATGTGCATTTAAAGGGCCAGCGCTCAAAATGACCTTTTTCATGTCATTACTCAGAAATAGGGATTGAAGATGGATCTGTGGAGTTGAATGAATGAAGAATTCAGACCCAAGCAGAGCATTTACAGTTTATGGAGACCACAAGGAAATGTTGGAAAATGAAGAATTCCATTTTAAAAAAGCAAAATATCACTCCTTTAAATTCACTCTTTCTCTTCTTTCTCGTCACCCTCTTAAAAACCCTGAGTGCCTTAAGTAGATACTAAGTAAACTTCATTTTGGTTCCTGAAGATGTTTCACCTGTGATCCAAGATGCTGTATATAGGAAGTTAGAGGTCACTTTTGAGGAGTTTAATCAAATGTCTTCAAGGGAAGAACAAACTCCAGTTACTTCCATGAAATATCTAGTATCGATATCCCAAACTCTCAGCAGAAGGGAAAGTCATGTACCAGAATGCATGTAGGACAACGGACTCACTTAGGAGACCTAAAAGTTTGTGTTCAAATCATGGTTAAACTCAGGTATGACAATGACATCAGATATGGTTTTACCTCCATTAAGGACAAAAACCTCAGTGTGTTTAGTTCTTTAATAAGTGACTGAATGAACTTTTAATTTTTAACTGAGTGCACATTTTAGTTTTGGTTAAAATATACCTAATATTGTGTTAAAGGGAATATTTCCCTCTTTATCATCGCCACCTGCTGGTCAGTTTGGTTTATCATCAAACTGGTCTGCTGTGTTCTCATACTGTGATATTCTGTTTTATCTCAGGTTTAACCCTTTCATGCATAGTCACTGCAGTGGACAGTTATTCTCCAGCTGTTCTCTTGTATATTCATGAGTTTTGTTGTTTTAGTTCCATATCAGCCAACACAGTGGACACTTATGCATCATCCCATACACTGACATTCATACCATTACTGTAACTTTCCTGTTCTTTTATCTAAATCAATTGCAAATTGTTATTAGACTGTAATTTACAGGGGTTTTTTTTGCATATTATCTGAGTGAGTAATAACTAGTATTATAGTATGTTCAAATGTGAGAAAACATCAGATTAGCAGCATTAACCTCCTGAGACCCAGGAAAATGAAAATTTTAGCTTTTTTCCATTAAACAGTTGTCTTGATTGGAAACTGCATAATGCAACAGTTTTTTTTTGGTTTGTTTTTTCAGATACATTTTATTTATTTATTTATTTATTTATTGGAATGTCCTTTACAATGGATAGCATTTTTAAGTGAAACTGTCACACTTTTGTCCCCTACAGAGAACAAAAATGCATTGCTGGGTCTCAGGAGGTTAAAAATGTTTTTATTTCATAGTTTTCACACAGTATGTCAGTAAATGCGTGTTTCTGAGCTTAAAAAATTAAACAGATGGTGTTCAGCTGAGTGGACATTTTTGTAGTGCCATGAAAAATATGTTCATAAAAAAAAAAAAAAAAAAAATCAATCACATTGTTTTTTTATGCCTAAAGAGGAATGAAAACGCTCAGGAAAAAAATCTTGATTAAGGTTCTCATAATTCATGCATGAAAGGGTTAAAACACACCATCGTTTTATTAAAAACATTTGAGAAGTTTAACTGTTATCACTGTGGGTCACAGCTTGTCACTGAGGGGTGACAGTGGGTCCTGAAGCCAGACCAGTTGAGAATCACTGATCTACATGACTGAGAATCTACACCTTTATTCACAGACGTAGTAAAATGAACCCCCACTGTAAAACAAAGAGCACAGGGCCTTTAAATGACAGTGTAAATAGTGGTCGTGGACAGAAAGTAGGGCATGTCTATTCTGGGCTGCAGACATCAAAGCCCTCTGGGTCCTGGTGAAGTGGGTGTGTTTGATATCTTTAGGTTTAATAGTCGGTTACTAAATATAAGAGCGACACATCCAGCCGGATGTTGAAGGTGGTGTTGACCACAGCAGACAGACCCGTCTGCTTTCACAGCCTGAGGTGAAGACGTAGGAAACACCAGTGACAGGTTCAATTCCACACCTGTGTTCATGGGCAGTGGGTTTGGTCGTCCAGCTATCAAAGGTTATTGAAAGAAGGAGCCACATGTTTGGTACTTTTCCTGTGTGTTAAACTAAGGGTTTTTCATTTATTTTCAAAGGCCTTTATGTGAAATTATGTTTTTTATCATGTGTTTGAATCAGTGGTTAAACTTAACTCAAACCATGTGTCTCCATTCAGTGACTGAAAACACACACATGTCAAAAAATAGAACCAAAACGAGCAGTGATAAAAATATCCACAAAATGTAGTATCTGGTCTTCCCCTTATTTGAGAGCTGAGAGGAAGTAGTAGAAGTACTGGACTCAAAAGTAAAAGTTCTGCAAAATACTCTGAAAATGTTAGAAAAGTATTAAAAGTAAAACATAAAACATACTTAAAGTTTGAGTAATTGTATAGGAACATTATGAACTAGAAGCACTCAGAAAGCGCAGACCTCCACCAAGGCAGATCAGTCTTTTTTTCATATCTTAAATTCTCTTGACATTCAATGTGGACAGCAAAGTCAGATTTTCATTGTACGGGGAAACCTGTTTGTTTACTGTACATATGACAATGAAACTCTTTGAATCTGTTTTTCTGTGTTTCAGTCCCAGAATGCGGGTCTCCTACATAGTTTTTTCTGCCAGAGCAGCTGTAATATTACCACTAACCGGAGACAGGTACCGTTTTAATTTATGTAATCATTCTTTCCCACAGTGCACTCTAACTTTGATCCTTACCTGACTAATGAAACTGGTGCTTATCATCATTGAACTGAACTGTCTAATGTTCTGTGATGTGACGGTGTAGATCTGAGATTGACGAAGGTCTGAAGATGCTGAGCCAAATCAAACCTGCTGGTGAGACCTACATGCATGAAGGCTTGAAAGCAGTAAGTAAACTCACTGAACTTCCATCTGTGAGGAGAACGTGACTGAAAGGAAACAGACTAGAATACATATTAAATCTATGCATGGTTTTAACACTTTCAGTGCCATGGGCCGATTAAATCGGCTTTACGAAAACAGCCTGTAAGGTGCCACGGGCCGATCAGATCGGCTTTGGAGAACATGCCATATTTGTGTACAAACAAACCATCCACCCCCATTTCTTTCTCACATTTCGATGACATTCTTTCTGTGTCCCCCTTTTGAGACCAAGCAGACGGGAATTTGAGGTCACGCGACCGAATAATATTTTTATATCTTTTTAATGTTTCTTATTCTCCGGTGTTTCATCAGAGGGAGCCCTCCATGCCGGGGGGTGGCTGTGGACTCCGGGGGCTGTGGCGGCTTCTCTCACTGGGGTCTGCTCCTTTCTGGTGGGTGGGGGTCCCAGTTGGCCCTCTCCCACTAGTTGGGATGCGGGGCTGTGTTGCTGGTCCCTGGTCGCCGGGAACGGCGGCTGCATCCTGGTGCGGATGGCTCCCTGAGACAGCGCCTCCTAAATTGATGTTTTACTTTTACTTGTACATTTTTGTTCTGGTCTACTCGTGCTCAGTCAGTCTTCTTAAGTATGTGTGAGCTTGTGGGTTTGCATGTATATGTGTGTGTGTGTGTGTGTGTGTGTGTGTGTGTGTGCGCGGGTGAGTGGGTGGGTGTGGGTGGGGGGCGGTACTGATTTTTAAACTGATATGTAAAGCACTTTGTGCTACAGTTTTTAATGTATGAAAAGTGCTATATAAATAAAGATTATTATTATTATTATTATTATTATTATTATTATTATAAATTATGCAAATTACGATCAATAATGAATCGGCTGTGTCCGGTGCGTTTTGGATCTAATCAGCAATCGGTCGGATGTTACCGAGCGGTTTCCTGCAGGATTCTTCAAATATTATAAAAACGACGCGAAATACTGAAACACGGCCAAATTCTGTGGCACTTTTAAGGCGTATTAGCCCCTTAACTGTCTGGCACTTAGAGTTAAAGAACCAAAGGGAGAATTGACCTCAGTTAATCTGTTCTACAAACAACTAGGACTTTATCCTACACATAAGTGCTCAGGTCTCTGCACTGGCTCCCTGTGAGCTTCAGGATTGATTTTAAAGTGCTTTTATTGGTTTTTAAAACTCTTAATGGTCTTAGCCCTATATATTTATCTGATTTGCTTTTAACATATGAGCCCTCGCGGACCCTCAGGTCCTCAGGTAGTCATCTCTTAACTGTTCCTAGAGTCCACTCCAAAACTCATGGTGAGGCCTCATTCAGTTTTTATGGCCCCAAACTATGGAACAGTCTACCTGAGGACCTGAGGTCTGCTGTGAGTGTTCATATTTTTAAAAGTAAACTCAAAACTTATCTTTTTAGTTTAGCTTTTAATTAAATTTTTACTGTAAAATTTTACTTTGTTGCTTTTATTTTTAGTTGCAGCTGCAGGACAGTGGGGGGTTTGATGTGAAGCACTTTGTGCGACATGTACCATGTATGAAAAGTGCTATAAAAATAAAGTTTGATTGATTGATAACCACTATTAGATTAGATTAGATTAGTTTAATTTAGATTAGTCTATTTTAGAGTAGACTAGACTACACTAGACTACATTAGATTATATTAGACTAGATTAGATCAGATTAAGTTATATTAGACTAGATTAGATTAGATTAGATTAGATTAGATTAGATTAGATTAGACTAGATTACATTAGATTAGACTAGGTTTGATTAAATTAGATTAGACCAGATTAGATTAGACCAGATTAGATTAGACTAGATTAAGATTAGTTTAATTTAGATTAGTTTATATTAGACTAGACTATATTAGATTAGACTAGACTAGATTACATTAGATTAGATTAGACTAGATTTGATTAAATTAGGTTAGACTAGACTAGAAGAGATTAGACTAGATTTGATTAAATTAGGTTAGACTAGACTAGAAGAGATTAGATTAGATTAGACTACATTATATTATATTACATTAATTTAGATTAGATTAGATTAGATCAGATCTATCCTTAAGTGCAGTCAGTAGATATACAGTATAAATATACAGGATAGATTTTGGGATGCTATAAATATACTATATGGATTACTATGTACAGATTAATAAACAGATTACAGTAAACAGTATTAAAGTACAATGAATGTGTTAATGGACATATTAGAACGGTACAGACATAATATACAGATGATGGACATATTATACCTGTGGATAATGGCATAATATATATAGATTAATGTGATATTAACATACTATACAATTTAAATACTATGAACATATTATACAGGTGGATGACAGACACATGGATAAGGCCAGAAACTATTCCTCTTCTGATTTTCTGTTACTTATTTTTAGGTGTTGGAGCAGATGAAGAAGCAAACTTCACCATCGTCCAGCATCATCATTGTTCTGACTGATGGCAAACTGGAGGTTTACCCTTTTGCACTGAGTGTAGATGAGGTATCACACTGAAATAAAACACTCACAATGTAAAAAATGAGGTAGTTAAATGAAAACAGGTGGTTCCAGGCACAACAAACCCTACCCCTCGCACATATTGTAGCTTATTTTGGCGTTGATCCAGCTGATGTCATCACGTCTATGCATGTGCTGATGTCATATCAACTGCCTCTATATATGTGCCAAGTTTGAAGTAAATGAAACAACACTGATATTTTTATAGACTTGTGAAATTTGTGCCGATTATAAGTAAATGGGAGAAGAAAAAAGATTTTAAAAATTCATAAAACAGTTGATGGTCATGAGCTGTGGGTCATGACCGAAAGGACAAGATCCCAGATACAAGCAGCGGAAATGAGTTTCCTCTGTAGGGTGGCTGGGCACACCCTTAGGGATAGGGTGAGGAGCTCAGTCACCAGGGAGGAGCTCGGAGTGGAGCCGCTGCTCCTCCACATCGACAGAGGTCAGCTGAGGTGGCTCGGGCATCTGTCTCGGATGCCTCCTGGACGCCTCCCTGGGGAGGTGTTCTGGGCATGTCCCGCCAGGAGGAGACCTCGGGGAAGACCAAGGACACGCTGGAGAGACTATGTCTCTGGGCTGGCCTGGGAACGCCCTGGGGTCCCCCCGGAAGAGCTGGAGGAGGAGTCTGGGGAGAGGGAAGTCTGGGCGTCCCTGCTTAGACTGTTGCCCCTGCGACCCGGCCCCGGATAAAGCGGAAGATAATGGATGGAATAAAACAGTTGAACTTTGACCTACTTTTCCCAAAATGTAATCAGATCTATTCTGAGTCACTGGCAATTAGGGATATAATGATATGAAAATTTCATATTATGGTTAGTGTGACCAAAATTATCACAGTTATCATTATTATCATGATATTATTGAAATT
This sequence comes from Sphaeramia orbicularis, assembly GCF_902148855.1. Lineage (NCBI taxonomy): Eukaryota > Metazoa > Chordata > Actinopteri > Kurtiformes > Apogonidae > Sphaeramia > Sphaeramia orbicularis. The sequence continues at coordinate 75,161,883 of NC_043968.1, forward strand.
GTGCTCAAAATGTTCAAAAAGTACTGATACACACTCTGAAATAATTTAGCCAAGTTGTATTTTGATAAATAAATAAATAAATAAAATTTAAATAATAGCCACAGTGTACTTTCTGTTGGCAGAAACATTAAAATATTAACATGTAAACAATCAAATATACAAATGTGCATTAAAGGTGTCACCTTATGGCCACTGTTTGACCATTTTCCATATAAGTTTGAGTTGTTTGAGTTTCTTTTTCAGAGATAGATAGATAGATAGATAGATAGATAGATAGATAGATAGATAGATAGATAGATAGATAGATAGATAGCGCCTGGTGTGCTGCTGCTTCTCCAGGAAATGTGCCTTACCATTAATTTTTAAAGTATGGTAATCAAACTATTATTAGTATGGTAATCTAACTACTACTAAATTATCATGATAATTAGAATTTAAATGGTAATACTAACCGTCAGGAATTTTACCACGGTTTATCGTTATACCGGTAATCCTTACATCCCCACTGGCAATCTATTAACCCAGTTTGGTATGAATTCAACTAATTGTTTTGCTGCTAAAGTGAAAACAAACAAATATCATTCAGAGAATACTGTAATTTTATTGCTGACTAATCTTGCATATAGTGGTGTACGTTACACATCTCTGTTCTGGAATCATTAGTATGACTGCCTCTTGAAAGTGCAGAGGTTTTCTTTTTTATTGTGGTTGTATTTATCCGTTTGCTTTTTAATGTGGACCATGAGTCTGTAATAAAGCTTATCTAATCTAATGTAAACAAACCGAACCAAAAACAAAACCCCTCGCCTTCCTTTTAGGGGGTGGGGTCATAAACGGCTGGTTTAGGGAACTTCCAATGATCTGTGTTTTCAAAGACAGTAGGCAGTGATGTGAATATACCATTTCATCATGTTTCTCTGTGTGTGTTGTACTCCTAAGGCTGACAAAGCCAGAGGGTTTGGAGCCAGAGTGTACTGTGTCGGGGTCATGGACTTCGACCACAAACAGGTAGGAGGACTCAGAACAGCGCTGTGAGAAAGTCCCCCCTCTATGGTCCTGATACTGTGGGTTGTTGACACACTGGGGTTGTGTTTGTCTTTGTCTGTGTGTGTGTGTGTGTGTGTGTGTGTGTGTGCGTGCGTGCGTGCCTGGGTTTCGATGCGGTTAAATGTTCAATAGGCCTGTTGTTTTTGGCTCAGACCTGTGACCACACTGTGACCTTGACCTTCAGCTCAACAGGAACATGAGGACAGGACATAAAAGAAGGGCTGGTTTCTGTGTCGTTAGCCTCATAGCATAATTGTCTAGGTCAGTGTTTTTCAACCTTAGGGTCGGGACCCTATGTGGGGTCGCCTGGAATTCAAATGGGGTCGCCTGAAATTTCTAGTAATTGATGAAAAAACAAAAACTTGCTAATAAAAATATATGTTGAGTTGACAAAGACAATCATTATCCATAAAAGACAAACTGTGAGTCTGAAACTGCAGCACTGTGGTTCTGTTTATCTGTCAAATGTTCATTGTGGTCGGTTTCAGATGCTGCAGCTCTTTCATAATTCATAGTTTGAGTTCTTGTTTGTTCAGTATTAATTGTCAGCCTTGTAAATCCAAGCTGGACTGACTGTACATATCCTGACCAAGGAAAATCAAATTCTCCCTTTGTGCAGTAATCTACACCTGGCTTTTCTGCCTCCGTCCAGAATAATATACATTATATAGACTAAATGTCCTCTAAAATTAACCTTTATTTGCAACATAATAATAACTTTAATAATAACTTTATTTGTATAGCACCTTTAAAAACAAAGTTTACAAAGTGCTTTGACAGAGGGCACAACAGCAGGATACACGAAGAAAATAAAATAAAAACACTAAAACAGAAGCAACACAACTAGAGAGATGTATGAACAAGTTAATTATCAAACAAGATCAAATTTAAAATTAAAACTAAAAATTAAGGTTAAAAAGGCAGTAGACATCACATAAAAGCAATTCTATCAAAATGTGTTTTAAGAAGTGATTTAAAAGATGTTACTGATTCCGCAAGCCTTATCTCCTCGGGCAGGCCGTTCCAAAGTCGAGGGGCCCTGATGGAAAATGCCCGGTCACCTTTTGATTTAAGCCTCGACTTCGGAACAGCTAGGAGCCCTCTGCCCGAGGATCTAAGGCTGCGTGCTGGCTCGTAGTCAATTAACATTTCTTGTATATAAACATAGTATAGCAAACTATTACCTGATCAATAACAAATTAATTTTAGCAAAAGAAATGTCTCCATTTTGAATGTCTGGGGTCACCAGAAATGTGTGTTGTTAAAATGGGGTCAGGAGACAAAAAAAGGTTGGAACCACTGGTCTAAGTCATGCACTATATGGACAAAAGTATTGGGACATGTTGAATTTAGGTGTTTCTTTTCTTCCTCTTCTTTTTTTTTTTTTTTTACCTCCGCCAAGGAGATTATGTTTTTGCCGGCGTTGGTTTGTTTGTCTGTCCATATGCAAGATAACTCAAAAAATTATGGATGGATTTGGATGAAAATTTCAGGAAATGTTGATACTGGCACAAGGAACAAATGATTAAATTTTGGTGGTGGTCGGGGGGGCACTGACCTGCCTTGGCATAGGTCTGCGCTCTCCGAGTGCTTTTCTAATTTTACTTTTTTTATTTTGCAGTTTTCAGTTACATTAAAACACAAAAGGAATGGCTCAGATGTGTTTAACAACTAATTAAGTATTCAGTCCTTACAGAAAGAAAGAAAGAAAGAGGGGCAGAAGACAGTCACTGGTATACAGATATAATCCTTAGTCAAATCTAACTTCCTTCAAGTATGTGAGAATCAGAGACAAGTGTTGACAGAACAGGTCCTCAAAGACCTGAGCTTTTCCATCTGTATTAATGACAACATACAGGGGTTGGACAAAATAATGGAAACACCTTCACCTCAAGATGATAATGCCCCAATCCATACAGCTAGAATTGTTAAAGAATGGCATGAGGAACATTCTAATGAAGTTGAGCATCTCGTATGGCCGGCACAGTCCCCAGACCTCAACATTATTGAGCATTTATGGTCAGTTTTAGAGATTCAAGTAAGACGTCGATTTCCACCGCCATCGTCTCTAAAAGAGTTGGAGGGTATTCTAACTGAAGAATGGCTTAAAATTCCTTTGGAAACAATTCACAAGTTGTATGAATCAATACCTCGGAGAATTGAGGTTGTAATTGCCGCAAAAGGCGGACCTACACCATATTAAATTATATTTTGTTGATTTTTTAAGGTGTTTCCATTATTTTGTCCAACCCCTGTATCATTGACCCACATTTGAAAAGGAAGAGGATTTGGAGATATGAGGGTTGCATGATGTTAGGAAAACATGCGATAATATTATTGAATATTGTGATAAAGATAAGACTTGCAATATTTAAATATTTGATGTTTTTCTTGTCTTGCTGCCAACATAAACTGATGCAGACAACAAAAAAAGCAATGCATTGTTTCCATTCACACATTGTTTTTGTTGGGAAAAAGGCAGCTACACCTGCAATGCTAATCATAAATCACCTTGCCCCCTCAAAAAATTCTAATAAATTTAAACATTATCATTTAACTGCAGTGTCTCAACTTAACCCATAAAGACCCAGTGCTACTTTTGTGGCAGTTTCCGAATGATTTTTTTCTCTATTTCTACCTTGTTTAACTGATTTATCACCAGTTTTTTAAAAATAATATTATCCTCTCCATTTTGCATTTTTTGATGTAAATCATGTCTTTTCCTTTATTTAATTCACAGATCATGTAGATGTTCATAAAAACTCAGAATATTTTCAAAGTTAATTATATCAAAATAGAGAAAAATGAAGAAAAAGTTACTTTTTCTGCAAAGATATTGCCAACTGAATGTAAAAACAAGCGTGTCCATCCACTGTCATTGATCCAACTCCATGGGTTTTACTGGTGAATCAATGTTGTAGAAGATGACGGTGTTTCCACAGTAACGACGGAGCCTCTGAACGTCCAAATGGGTCAAATCTGATGACCATGAAAAGATGAATAACTGTATTTTATACTAATTATTTACCTGTATTGATAGGATTAGTGGATCAACAGGTATTAAACAGTTTATATCAGTAGATGGTCTGTGTCACCGGTGAATGTTTGGGTTTGTATAGGTTGAACTGGTAACTTTTTTCTAACCACTAAGAAGGTGTTGCAGAAAGGGGTCGTGTTTGCCTCGCTGGACTCAATTTATAATGTGATAAATATCATAGATATTGATGTTTTTATCTCAAATCATCATGAACAGGATGCCTTACACCTGTAGATATGATGTGTCCCAATATTTTTGTCCATATAGTTTAGAAACATCAATATTTCCTTAAAGTTTAATGGGACATTTTTCTTCCTAAGCGAGATGTGATGAAAGTAGATGGCTAGTTGTGGTAGAACATCATTATTTACAGTCAGAACATGAAAAATATTTTAGAAATTTAGAGGAAGAACATATAAAATCAAAGTCATGGATAAAAAGAAAGAAACAAATGTTGAGAGAAATTAAGTCAAAACCATCTCTGAGGCATTTTGGAAACAAAGATAACAATTCAAACAAAACTAACCAATGCAATGATATTTATCCCAATATAAAACTATATTCTGACATTAGTCATTATTGTTTTGTATCCCAGACCCCTGTTGGAAAAGAAACACCTGAACTCAACGTGTCCACATACTTTTGTCCGTATAGTGTATGACCCTATGGTATGAGGCTAACAGTATGACTTATCTTGTGTCAGTAAATGTAAAAAATACTTTGACAACACAACCACATAATGTGTTTAACCATAACCGATTAGATTTGTCCCAGTGCAGAAGTGAACACTGGGTCAGAAAACAATGATGACAAAAGGATGAAATATTATGTTGCAAGAATGAACTTCTGCGGTATAGATGTGAAGAAACAAACCCTCCACCCTGAAAAACCAACTCCATATTCAAATAGCAGAAAATACAGAAATATGAATGTTCTTTATTGCAGTATTTGTTAAATCAAGGGCTGGATTCTGCTCCAAAATGTTCAGTACCACTGTCATTACTCAGACTTCAGTGTTGGCTCCTAAATAGAACTTTTCAATACCAGTTTCTCATTTTAACAGAGAATATCACATTAAATAAGTTGGATCAAATATGTAGTTTATTTTTAGCTCCTCTGTATTTACATGAACTCATCAACTCCTTAATGTAAGATTAATTCTGCATAATTTTGTGAATAATTTGGCCAATAATTGTAATTTCAGTTTATTTGCTGGTTTATCAAGGAAAATGCAGTCTCAATCACTTTTTCCTTTTCCTTTGCATTAGTACTTTTTTTTTACCTCATAACATACAAACTTCATTTAACATAAATACAAAAGAAAAGTACAAACAGTCGTAAAAAGAAGTGGCTGTGCATGTTTTATACAGTACCTACAGTATCAGCTGTGTGTGCATGTTTACACTAACACTAATCAGATTTACTCTATACTTCAGCATCAAATTATATTTTCAATGTTATATTATCTCTGCAGTTTACTGGGTGCTGTAAAAGTCTTTAAATTACGTATAAAGCATTTCGGCTAAAATTTGCTTAGAGGTCTTCTTTATGTCTTTGTGCATAAGAAATCAATAGAAGTGAATCCCCAAAGGAACTTTGTGTTGGTAAATGCAAGTTCTGCAAATTTACAGGATTTCAGTTCTGTTGCAACATGTTGATGGTCATATGAACTGTTTTCAGCTCAAAAATGTCCAATTTCATCACAATTAATGCTATATTTTCATGTCACAAATAGCCAAGTTATATTTGAACTGAATTTACCTGAAAAACAAATATTCTATTCTTTTAGATTCCACAATTTTTCTTACAAGATTCTATCCTACATATCGCATGTTTTATTTTTACAGGTTCGATATGGAGTATGGTGCTGATCCATCCTGCTTATGTTACGCCAATACATACATTAAGAATGTCACACATAGGGATGTAACGATATGAAAATTTCACATGACGGTTAATGTGACCAAAATTATCTCGGTTGTCATTATTATCGCGGTATTGTTGAAATTGTGCTCAAAATGTTCAAAAAGTACTGATACACACACTGAAATAATTTAACCAAGTTGTATTTTGAAAAAACACAAAACAAAAAAACCCCCAAAAAACAAATGAAATAATCGGCACAATGCACTTTCTGTTGCAGAAACATTCAAATATTAACCTTCAGTGGTCTGAGCCTATTTTGGCCATTTTTCAGTATTTTTGATTTTTGTCTTCATATACTATATAAACAAATGTTTACTATACCCATGTTTGGGATCTTTTTTTTCAGCACAACTTCATTTATATCCTCTGCCTATTATTTATCCACTTAAACCTACTATATCAACATAAAAGGACAGAAAACACAAAAAATATATAAAATCCTATGTGAAAATCGTATATAATTTATTGCATAAATAACACACAGATGCTTAACAAACCTTTTTAAAGACTTTAAAAGTGAATATTGGTTCTAAATATTGGATATAGAAAATTAAAATTGGAATCAATTAAAACTATACTCAAATATTTGACATAAAAGCAGATCTTTACATAGGTGTTTTCTCTGGAAAAGTGCGGTAATCAAACACAGTTATCATGTTAATTAGAATTTAAACAGTAATACTAACCATCTGCAATTTTACCGCATTTTATCGTAATACTGGTAATCGTTACATCCCTAGTCACACGTCACTTTTTAAATCAACAGTTTTCTAATAATAAGCATTTTTATAAAGAAATAACAATTCTATATTGTTATTTCCTCTTTAGTATGATGATAAACTATACAGTAAATAATTCTGATCCTAGTTTTTGCACAGGGATCATTAGTGTAAACGGTGACATGGCTGCCGAGCATCAGTATGATGGGATCTGTAACAACCATGTCACATCCGTCCACTGCCACATTTTGTGTTTTTGTGTCAGCTGTTATTGTTTTAGATCCACAATACTAACATTTATGAATAAGAGGAGAATTAGCAATAGTAAGTATATAAGTTTATTTCTAATAAAGTACTGGTACTGACCAGATCATCATGGGTAATGTCACGTCCGTCCACCAGCGAAAGTTTTCACATACACGTGCTATTCAAAATCCAGTGTTTCTGAAAATATAGCTTCCACTGTCAAATAATATCAGTAGTCTGTGCACAAATGTATTAGCATTATTTCAACACAGTTCTATGCCTTTCTTACAACTTTTTTTTTTGGACAAAAATGGCCACTCATTTGACCCCCTAAGGAAATTTTAGCTGATTTGCATTTATTGTCATTTATGTAACATACACGCATCAGTCATCCCTTATGTCGAAGTGTAAAGGAAAACTGCGTTTACAGTTTGAAGGAACACAACCCAGCTGAAAAAAAAAAGAGTCTCCACTGGGATTTAACAAAGCAAAGAGATAAGATCCTTCCACTGGAACTGGATACCACTGGTCTGCAAGTCAAATGCTTCCAGAATAAAAGTAGGTCAACTTTACTGAATTTGAGTTACTAAAACAGAAAAATTCAGTCCAAAGTGCCAGTTGGTTGAAGTTTCTCAGATACTGTCTTGGGTCAAAATGTGAAATTCTGAGAATTAACCCATAAAGGCCCAGTGGGACTTTTGTGTCAGTTCCCAAATGGATTTTTGTCTCTATTTAACCTTTCCTAAGTGATTTATCACCATTTATTATAATATTATTCTCTGTATTTTGCATTTTTTCCCGTGAAAATCATCTGTTTTCCTATGTTTAACTCACTGATCATGTAGACCAAGGGTGTCAAACTCATTTTAGTTCAGGGGCCACATTCAGCCTAATATGATCTAAAGTGGGCCGGACCAGTAAAATAATATAAATAATAGGTTAAGAACTTATAAATAATGTCCACACCAAAGTTTTCTCTATGTTTTTGAGTGAAAAAAGTAAAATTCCGTTATGAAAATCTTTACATCTACAAACTGTACTTGAACGTAATATGAACAAATATGAACAAGCTGAAAATTCTTAAGAAAAATAAGTGCAATTTTAACAATATTATGCCTTATACATGTGCATCACAACTTACAGATCACAATGGATCTAACAAATACGCAAAATATTTAGTAACAGGCAGAATATTGGTAAAATTCTACATGCGTCTCTTTAAGAAATTTCATATTGTTCATTGTTCATATTTGTTCAGGTTATTCAAATTTTTTGTAAAAGGATAGTCTGTAAATATAAACATATTTGCGTAATTTTACTTTTTTTTTTTAAACACCAAAAAAAAGACAAAAATGTGCGTTTTTCATTATTTATAGGTTGTTAGGATTGTATTTTACTGGTCTGGCACACTTCAGATTGAATCAAATCATGACCTAAATCATTTTAGGTCATAAAATGATTTTCACATCCTTGATTGTTAATATCTTCATTATAATTTTTATATTTCACAAATTAATCCGAGGGGCCGGATTGGACCCTTTGGTGGGCCGGTTTATGGCCCCCGGGCCGCATGTTTGACACCTGTGATGTAGATGTCCATAAAAGCTCAGTGTAAATTCAAAGGTTATTATATCAAAACAGAAAAAAACTGAAGGAGAAGTGACGTTTTTTTCTTTTTTTTTGTAAAATCTCTCATTAACTGATCATAAACCCAGTGTGTCCATCCACTGTCATTGATCCAACTCCATGGGTTTTACTGGTGAATCAATGTTGTAGAAGATGATGGTGTTTCCATGGTTACTACGGAGCCTCTGAACGTCCAAATGGGTCATATGTGATGACCATGAAAAGATGAATAACTGTATTTTACCTAAATTGTTTTAACACATTGATAGGTTTAGTGTTTCAGAAGTTATTAAACCTTTTAGATCAGTAGATTGTTTTGGTTGCCGGTGGCTGTTTAGGTCTTTACGGCTTAAATAACCTGTAAACGTCCTGCAGTAAAATCTTCAGGAGCTCATGAGTGTAATCAGTGCTGTGGTAGGTCACTGACCGGACATGTACTGTGGTCTGCAGAGGAAGTAATTACATCAGACCCTAATGAAATAATGCCAGACGAGCTTCCTGTTCGGCTGTCATTAAAGCAGCAGATGAAAGCTTCGGAGTTCAGCCCAAAGCTTTCATCTCTGAGCGTCGGTTCCTCCCTGAATTCTGCTGTAACACAGAGCTGAACATCAGCACAAGACCTCCCATAATGCTCTACAATTATGAACTGTAACTGCAGGTTAACCCTTTAACCCCTGATGTGTCAGAATCAAGGTTAGAATAGTTTTGGATTTTTCATTCTAGTTTAGTTTTATTTACTTTAGACTTTTTTTTTCTCTAATTCAGTTTGTTTTAATTAGTTTTTAGAGCAGGTTTGGTAGTTTTTATTAATTTTTGTTATCTAAATGCTTAGTTTTAGTTTAGTTTTAGGGTTGTTTTTTTTTACATCTTTTCTCTTCTTCTCCGTCGAATTCAAATAAATCCCAGACAGGACTCTGCTTTCTCCCAACTTTACTCTCCATGTTTCCAGGTAGAGTGGGGAGCAGAAGACGACTCTAAACCACAAGTGACGAGAAATGACAGACCGTTAAATATCATATGGTGCCAGCAGCTAAAATTGCTTGAGGGAAATAAATCGATTTCATATTAATCCAACTTTGACAAAGACGAAAACGAAGGGAATTTGATCCATAATTTTCATACGTTTTAGTTAGTTTTGTAAACGCACAATACAGTTTCAGTTAGTTATCGTTTTTTTCTTTTAATAATAGTTTTTATTTATTTCAGTTAACGAAAATGTTTTTACAATTCTAGTTTTTGTCATTTTGTTAGTTTTCATTAACGATAACACTGGTCAACAACAAATTTATTGTTTAAGTTTTTTGAGCTGATTTAGGATAATTTTGGTGTGCTGAATCCAAAAATCACATTAATTTTGCTCAATCAGGTCAACTTTCTGAACTATGCTACATATTGGCTTTTTAACATTTTTGCTTACATTTATGGGCATTTTCACATCATATGATACAAAATTCTTTCATATTTCTTGCAATAAACGAGTTCTGAAGATTTTAGTTTTGCCAATTTATGATTAATGTTTTTTTTAATATTACAGGTGAATGAAATGGCTTCGACTAGAAGATCTTGCAAAAATAAGCCTGACGTATTCTGCTACATCTGCAGTGAATACACCATTGTACCTAACAGGAATCAAGTCACAAGTTTCATAAAGTGTGCTTACCAATCTTATTTTGGTAGTAATTATTATATTTTGTGAGAAGATCAAATTTTTCTAAATCAAATTAGCAAAAAAACCTGACCTGACTGAGAAAAACAGATGTCATTTTTGGATTTAGCGGTGCAAAATGGTCCTAATTCAGTTGAAAAAACCTAGACAACTTGCAAAAAACATTTTTTTGTAACCCAGTGTAATAACCTTGGTCTGAATGCATGATTTATTTGAAATATTCATAAAAATTCAACCATTTGTTCAAAAGGAAAAATTTCAAATCGTGCTGATACAATAGTACAACGGCGTATTAGGGCCGCATGAGAAAATAAAAACACTCACTGCAAGAATAAAGTCGTAATATTTCAAGAGTGAAGTCATTATATAATGAAAATAAAGTCGTAGTTTTAAAAAAACTCATTATTTAACGAGAATAAAGTCGTACTTTTATGAGATTAAAGTTGTAATATTTTGAAAATTGGACAGTTTCCGGTTTTACAGCGAAGGCAACAAGCGAAGCAGCACCTTTTATTTCTGTTGGACTCCAAAACTCACAGTAGAATCCTCACAGTTTCTTCAGAAACAACAAACCCTATAGTTCTGGTGGAACCACCGATAATCCTGCAGACGAACACTTCAGCAGTTTCTCCTCCACAGAAGAGGCAATTTGGTCCAAATCAGTTCAGTTCTTACGACGAAACAAACCCAAACGTGTGCAAACTGGCTTCAAAGTCCATAGACGAATGCTAATATGTTGATGGTGGGCGGGGCTAATAGGCTCAGTATTTGGCCTTTGTGCGTGAACCCCAAATGAAAGTAGAACTTCACAGAATGTTCCAAGTTCTACATTATTTAATGAGTCGGTACCGCTTTATTCTCATTATATTGTGACTTTAATCTCGAAACATTACAACTTTATTCTCATTAAATAATGAGTTTTTTAAAACTACGACTTTATTCTCATTATATTATGACTTTAATCTCGAAATATTACGACTTTATTCTTGTTAAATAATGAGTTTTTTTAAAACTACGACTTTATTCTCATTATATTATGACTTTAATCTCGAAATGTTACGACTTTATTGTCGTTAATGAGTTTTTTAAAACTACGAAATTATTCTCATTATATTGTGACTTTAATCTCGAAATATTACGACTTTATTCTCATTAAATAATGAGTTTTTTTAAAACTACGAAATTATTCTCATTATATTGTGACTTTAATCTCGAAATATTACGACTTTATTCTCATTAAATAATGAGTTTTTTTAAAACTACGACTTTATTCTCATTATATTGTGACTTTAATCTTGAAATATTACGATTTTATTCTTGTAGTGACAAGCGTTTGTATTTTCTTATGTGGCCCTAATATGCCATCATACAATAGACCTTGTTCTTTCCATAGACATCTGAGCATGCTCAGTTCACCCCCTGCCACCTGTGGAATGGGGGGTAAAACACTAAGCAGTGAGTGAGATCGGCTCACTATAAAATACACGGTTTGGGCTTTTTTTTTGTTTTGTTTTTTTTTTTAAACACCTTTTTCTTTGTTGTTTTTTTGTTTTCACACTTGTTTACGGTGTTGTTGTGATTTCCTGATTTTTTTTTTTTTTTTACTGTGTTTTACTGAGTTTTGACTGTGGAACTGCTTTTACAGTTCAACCAGGTGCCAAAAAGCAGCTGGACTGATTCAGAAAAAAAGGGCCCACAACTAAAACTACTGGGCCCAAATTCAAATCCTTGTTGCTTATTTTAGTCTTTTTTTTTTTCTTTTTTTTTTTTTTACTCCATTTAAGTCTCTTTTTTTTCATGTTATTCATTATTTTGTAAATTTTGTATTATATATTATATATATATTGCTCATTTAGTAGCTGATTTTGTTTATTTTCCCACATTGTCTTTTTTTTTTAATTTTTTCTTCAATTTAGTTCAGTTTGTGGCTTATTTTGCTCACGTTACTTATTTTGTTGGTTTATTATTAATTTTTGTTCATTTTATTGACCACTTTGGCTGTTTTTGTTCATTTTTGTTGCTTATTTTATTTTATTTATTTATTTATTTTTTTATCATGGAACTGCTTTATGGAGTTAAACAGGTGTCAAAAAGCAGCTGGACTGATTTAGAAAAAAAAGAGCCCAAAACTAAAACTACTGGAACCAAATTCAAATTCTTGTCGCTTATTTTATTCTTCTTTTTTTTTTTTTTTTACTCCATTTAAGTCTTTTTTGCATATTTTTTCATGTTATTTATTATTTTGTAAATGTTGTATTAATTTTTGTTCATTTAGTTGCTGATTTTGTTTATTTTCGCACATTTTGTCTTTTTTTTTTTCTTCAATTTAATTCAGTTTGTGGCTTATTTTGGTCACTTTAGTTATTTTTTTGTTGGTTTATCATTAATTTTTGGTCATTTTATTGACCACTTTGGCTGTTTTTGTTCATTTTTGTTGCTTATTTTATTTTATTTATTTATTTATTTTTTTATCATGGAACTGCTTTATGGAGTTAAACAGGTGTCAAAAAGCAGCTGGACTGATTTAGAAAAAAAAGAGCCCAAAACTAAAACTACTGGGCCCAAATTAAAATTCTTGTAGCTTATTTTATTATTTTTTTTTTTTTTTTTTTTTACTCCATTTAAGTCTTTTTTGCATATTTTTTCATGTTATTTGTTATTTTGTAAATATTGTATTAATTTTTGTTCATTTAGTTGCTGATTTTGTTTATTTTCGGGCATTTTGTCTTTTTTTTTTTTCTTCAGTTTAATTCAGTTTGTGGCTTATTTTGGTCACTTTAGTTATTTTTTTGTTGGTTTATCATTAATTTTTGGTCATTTTATTGACCACTTTGGCTGTTTTTGTTCATTTTTGTTGCTTATTTTATTTTATTTATTTATTTATTTTTACCATGGAACTGCTTTATGGAGTTAAACAGGTGTCAAAAAGCAGCTGGACTGATTTAGAAAAAAAAGAGCCCAAAACTAAAACTACTGGGCCCAAATTAAAATTCTTGTAGCTTATTTTATTCTTTTTTTTTTTTTTTTTTTTTTACTCCATTTAAGTCTTTTTTGCATATTTTTTCATGTTATTTGTTATTTTGTAAATATTGTATTAATTTTTGTTCATTTAGTTGCTGATTTTGTTTATTTCCGGGCATTTTGTCTTTTTTTTTTCTCTTCAGTTTAATTCAGTTTGTGGCTTATTTTGGTCACGTTACTTATTATTTTGTTGGTTTATTATTAATTTTTGTTCATTTTATTGACCACTTTGGCTGTTTTTGTTCATTTTTGTTGGTTATTTTCTTCTTCTTCTTCTTTTTTTTTTTTTTTTTTTTTAACCGTGGAACTTCTTTATTGAGTTAAACAGCTGTCAAAAAGCAGCTGGACTGATTTACTGATTTAGAAAAAAAGAGCCCAAAACTAAAACTACTGGGCCCAAATTCAAATCCTTGTTGTTCAGTTTGTTCCAGTTCACAGTTCATGTTCAACATCCTAAATCTCTTATTGATGTACATTCTAGTGTCTTATTTAGTCCAAACCTGTCAAACTTCAATTCCTCTCTTTGTCTTTCTCTGTTCTTCCACCTGTTTTGACCCGAAAACACACAGTAAAACAAAACCACTGAAGAAAAGGAACACAAACACATACTCACAGCAGCTTTAATGAACCTGAAACAGACACAGATTCACAGCAGCACTTTTACCTGGAATCATATGTCAGGGGTTAAAGGGTTAAATTTGATGAGCCTACATGGAGAATCAGCGTTCAGTTTCTATGCTCCGTATATCTGGAACAAACCACCAGAAAATCTCAGGTCTGCTGAGAGTCTGAGTTCTTTTACGTCAAGGTTAAAGACTCACCTGTTCACTGCTGCCTTTGACTAAAAAGCTTTTTACTTTTTAAATTTTATATTCTCCTTCGAAACTCTGCACTGCAACTCAAGGTCAAGGTTACTTTATTTATACCCATAGGTAGATTTGTTTTGCAGTCTAGGTGATTGCCTTGGCATTACAACAACACATACATTAAACATGCAAGACAGGCACTTGATCACGCTTACAGACAGGACAAAAAGACAGGACAAAAACAAAAAGTGCTCAGTGTTCCACCATTCATCGGTATAGCAGCATGGATAAGTAAATAAAATAGGTAAGATCAAATAAATAAAAACAAGATGCAATAAAACACAATAAAAACCAGTAAAGATTAAAACAATCCGGGATAAAAACCAGAATAAGAACATACAATTAAAAAATTTAAAAAAAAAAAAAAAATTGAAGTCACAATAATAATAAATAGAGCAAAGAAATGGAATAAATAACTAAATAAGTTAGTAAAGTGCAATGTCACTATTTCTTATTGAGCTCTTACTTTAATATGTGTGTGTTTTTGTAATATTGGGTTTTATATGTTGTTTTCTTACTTGCTGTTTTTAATCACCTTTTACACGTTTCTTTTATAATGTTTTAAATGCGTTTCTTTTTCCCTTGTCGTGTTTCAGTGTCCCGTGTGAAGCACCTTGAATTGCCTTTTGCTGAAATGTGCTATACAAATAAACTTGCCTTGCCTTACATTTTAAGGTCTTTTTTTTTTTTCTTTTTAGCTCGCTGAAATAGCAGACAACACAGATCAAGTGTTTCCAGTGCTGTCCGGGTTCCACGCCCTCAAAGACATTGTAAACAAGGTGAAATCACATCAAATCATTTAAAAAAAATTGAAGCCCATCAGGCCTGTGAAGAAAGTAAAAATAAGACGCCTGTGTCTGCATTTCCAACAGATCCTGAAGCAGACGTGCACAGACGTCTTCATAATAGAACCATCCAGTGTTTGTGTGAATGGTAAGTGTATATTACCACAGACGTCCATAAATATTGACATTCATGTTTCTGTTGAATTTAAAGTGCAATATGTGTGTGGCGTGTCCCAGAGTCTTTCAACGTGGTCCTCAGAGGAACCGGCTTCACTGGATCTCGGAGGACAGATGGCGTTCTCTGCTCTCTCACTGTCAATCAAAACACATATGGTGAGTTCCAGCTCATTTTCACACTTTTATTTTACACATTTATTCTAAGGAGTCAGTAGATAAACTGGAAGATGTAACACATTATTGTAAACATTACACACAGAGACATGCAGGTTTCAACAGTGGATCAAGACCTCGTCAAAGTCACAGTTTTTTATTTATTTTATTTTTTTTTTTACAATTTTTATTTATTTCCATTTTTATCAGTATAGTACAATCCAATCTCCTCTGGCAGAAGAGCAGGAAAAGAAACAAATGAACAGAAAACAAACAAATGAAAAGAACAGCCTGTGTTTGTGTCAGAATGTGTTTAGGTCCCTATAGGCCTGATTTTGTTTTCACAAATTAGTGATTGTGCTGAATGGAAAAGATCACTCCCTACTTGTTCATGTTATTTTTTCCTCTTTTTTTCTTTCTTTTATTTGGTTATTTGACATAAAACAAAAACATTATTCTGGCATTTAGAGCAGACAACAAATGTATACTATATGTACATGTGATGTACTGAATGTGAATGTCTGGTACTGAATGTCAATAACAAATAAATAAATTAAAAAAAAAAAAAAGAAAAAAATTAGATAATTTATTACACCTTCCCAGAAGTCTCACTATGACACCTCTGTCTGCTGGGGAAACTGTAGTAATCAATGTGCAAATCATTACCATGTTTTTTGGGATTGTCTGCTCACGAAGGATTATTGGAGAGAAATACAGGGTGGGGAAGCAAAATTTACAATGAACATTTAGTTGTTTTTTCTCAGCAGGCACTACGTCAATTGTTTTGAAACCAAACATATCTTGATGTCATAATCATACCTAACACTATTATCCATACCTTTTCAGAAACTTTTCCCCATATGAGTAATCAGGAAAGCGAACGTCAAAGAGTGTGTGATTTGCTGAATGCACTCGTCACACCAAAGGAGATTTTGCGATAAATCTGTCATTTCTGCGGTTCAGAACAGCATCGATAGTGAAGATCTTTACCTCCGCCAAGGAGGTTATGTTTTTACCAGGGTTTGTTTGTTTGTTTGTCTGTCTGTTTGTTTGTTTGTCTGTCCGTTAGTGTGCAACATAACTCAAAAAGTTATGGACAGATTTGGATGAAATTTTCAGGGTTTGTTGGAAATGGGATAAGGAAGAAATGATTAAATTTTGGTGGTGATCGGGGGTGGGGGGGCCCACGGGGGGGGCCACTGATCAGCCTTGGCGGAGGTCTGCGCTCTCCGAGTGCTTCTAGTTTCATCTGAAAAGATCAATCAAGACAATCAAGACAATGGAGGACTTTTTCTTGAACCATGTAATAATTTTCTTGCACCTTTCCAATCTCTTTTCCTTCATAGCTGTTGTCAACAAGTGTTTTGGTGTTCTTGTGTAAGATTTTAACTTCAAATCATATTTTACTGCATTTCTAACGGTCTTGTCTACCTCAAGCTCAATTGCCATTTTTCTCATGGATTTGGTTGGATCCTTTAGGATTTTGGATTTGAGAGCTTTAATAAAAGCTTTGATACGTTTTTTGTTGCTTCCTCCACTTCCAGACTTTCTCGTAATAGTTTTGCTCATAGTCATTCTCTTCTTTCCATTATAAACAGTCTTTATGGACACTCCAACTATTTTTGAAATCTCCTTTGGTGTGACGAGTGCATTCAGCAAATCACACACTCTTTGACGTTTGCTTTCCTGATTACTCATATGGGCAAAAGTTTCTGAAAAGGTATGGATAATAGTGTTAGGTATGATTATGACATCAATATATGTTTGGTTTCAAAACAATTGACGTAGTGGCTGCTGAGAAAAAACAACTAAATGTTCATTGTAAATTTTGCTTCCCCACCCTGTACATAATGCCCTACAGGACATTCTCAAATGTGAAATACCCTTTGAGAGTAAGATTTTGTTCTTCAGACACATACCTCAAGAATGGCCAAAAAGAGATAAACATTTAATGAACATTTTGCTGGTGGCCTGCAAAAAGACTATTACCAGGAAATGGCTATCACAGGAGAGCCCAACTTTAAATGAATGGATGGAAATCACAATGGATATTTATAAAATGGAAAAAATAACAGCATTTGTTAATTACAAACTGGAGAAATTTACTTTATACTGGGCAAAATGGATTAAATATGTCACACCCTATAGGCCTGATTTTGTTTTCACAACTTAGTGACTGTATTGGATGGAAGAGATCACTCCCTACTTGTTGGTAGTTCCTTTTTTTTTTTTTTTCCTCCCGTTTCTTTCTCTGTTTTAGTTACAAAATATATTGTTCTGGCATTTAGAGCAGACAATAGAAATGTGCAATATGTTTATGTGTTATACAACATGTAAATGTCTGATACTGAATGTCAATAAAAAAGAAATTAAAAAAAAAGAAAAAAAAATGTTTGTAGGTCCCTTAATAGACAAATTTTCCCTGAATTTCAGTAATTTTCCCCAGTTATTTATAAAGAGATTTTCTTTCAACTTCAGTTTATATGCCAGATGTTCCGTGACAAGTTTATCATCTATGATTGAAGCCATTGTTTATAAGACGGGGCATCAGTCTACAGCAGGGGTGTCAAACTCATTTTAGTTCAGGGGCCACATTCAGCCCAATATGATCTCAAGTGGGCCGGACTAGTTAAATAATAAGTGAAAAAAACTAACATTAAATTATAATAATATTTACATCTACAAAAATCTGAATAACATGAACAACTGGAAACATCTTAAGAAAAACAAGTGCAATTTTAACAATATTATGCCTCAGATTATTAGTTTATCATTTACACATGTGCATTACAACTTACATTACTATTACAAATGCAGGAAACATTTAATAATAGGGAGAATATTGGTAAAATGGCATTTACTTACCTTAAGACATTTCGGGTTATTCACATTTTTTGTAAAAGAATAATTTAATATAAACATTTTCATGTAGTTTTATTTTTTTATGCTAAAACAAAGAGAAAATTGGCTGTTTTCTTTATTTATAGGTTTAATATGATCGTATTTTACTGGTTCTGACCAACTTAAGATCTAATTGGTCTGTATGTGGAATCTGAATTAAAATCATTTTGACATCCTCAATTGTTTAATATCTTCAATGTAATTTTTGTATTTCACAAATTCATACCAGGGGGCCCTTTGGTGGGCCAGATTTGGCCCCCGGGCCACATGTTTGACACCTATGGTCTACAGGGTGTCCCATAAGTCTCCATACATAGGAGACATAATACATATGGTTCTAACATGTATTTCTTTATATTTCTTCTTTATAGTTCTTCAGCAGTGGAGGACACGCATTGAAATGTGTTCCCGACAAAATGGCAGTCATATAGAGCATATTATATCAATAAAAATGGTTTATGTCAAGAAACGTTTATTTTTCCTATGTATGGAGACTTATGGGACACCCTGTATACCAGTTCTTTGTTATGGCCTTCTTTTCGGCCACCAGGAGGATCTTGTCAAGATGTCTGTCTTCTTTATGCACTGTTTCTTTCAAATGTCTGCGGTAACAAACAAAACAGGAGTTTAGGATTGCATATCCCAACACATGACAGAGAGCTGAGTGAACCTCCCCCCAGAAAGGTTGAATATTTGTGCATTTCCAAAACATGTGCATGATCTGAATCCATGTTATTACAGTCTCCAACATAGCTGCTGAGTAGTCATCTGTTCAGTCGTAGTTTTATGTGCTTACATGTTGCTTGAACCCATAAAGACCCAAACAGCCAACCAAAAGCATCTACTGATCTAAAATGTTTAATGCATTTTGAGATCAATTTATCAGTAAAATGTTTCAGGAAGTACAGATTTTTGTGCTTCAGCGGAAAGTGAGAGTCATGATGTCCAGAAACAAACAGTGGTCGCCTTTTTATTGACTTCTGCAGAGAACAAAAGAGACATTATTAGGCCAGAAGTTCCCCGTCTCATTAGTCTATGAACAGATCGAAGGGCGGGGCTCAGTGTAACGGAGAGGACATAACCCACAAACACATGAGCACATCAGCCTCTGTATCCTCTGTTATTATCTGCACCACTGGGTATACCACTGACAGTCTGTAGTCTGTTTTCTTCTTGGTTTCACCGTCTGAATCTGGTTAGAATATGATGTATTTATGAGTAAGAAAACAAACGTAACCAAAAGAATGTAGACTGTTTTTATTGTACTTAAGTATTTACATTACATCAGTTTTCAGGACATTTTCCAACATTATTTTGGACATTTGTTATTGACATATACTGTACATGATGCCATGTTTAAATGTTAATGTTTTGTACCTAAACTTACAGATTACTTTCATATATTGTTTTTTGTGGAATTCCTCTCTTAAAAAGGTGAAATTCCCACTATAATCCCTAAATTAACAATTTAATATGAAATCAAATTCAATCAGGTCAAATGTACATGTTGTAGGTTCCATATGTGCTCTGCTAAAGTAAAAACTGCACTCTTCAGAACCTTCTGCTCCTCTATACTGCACACATGAGGCGCAGCTACAAAAACAGATCCATGCACAAACCGGTGGTTGCTTACAATGACTTGATAAGGATACTGCTGAGGGGTCCAACACATTATAGGGCCAGTCAGATGTTTGCGGATTGTGGTGTTTGATGCTGAGCAGCTGCTATACGGCATTTTATTTATTCATTCATGTGCAGAGTTACAAAATTATCAAACTCAACTGTACAAGCCCTGGTCTGTCCCAAGATTAGTTCTGTAAAGTTTACATCTAAAATGTGGTCTCACTGACAATCGAGCCTGTATGTGTAAGTAACATATGGATTTATGCGATTTCTTTTCATTTTTATTGTGTATGTTTTTTATCTTATCTGATGGACCTAGTTTTTGTGTCCTTAAATAAAGCTTGAATGAATTACAGTGATGCAATGGATCTAAAAGGAAAAGTCTGTCAAATAAAACGTGAATGAAACTTTGAGATCTTACTTTTATTTCTCTTGAACTGAACTAATTTAGGTTAAAAAAAAGGAAAATATGGGAATGTATTATTTTTAAAAATCAAACTGTTCAAACTACAGTAGCATTACTGTAAATGTGAACACATTATTTTTAATACACTCTTAGTAAATCACATCCATGTTCTTATAATGCTGTGCAGGTTACATTAACTGTTAAAACGATTTTAGTAGCTTTAGATTTTTCAGTGTTGTCTGTACAAATTAAAGCAAAAGATGAGACATTTATTGATCAATATTCAGTATTTCGAAGCAAGAAATGTACATAACCCCCCCCGATCCATCCATGCATGCATATATATATATAGTTACGGCACAACACTCGGTGTGGACCCAAATGCACAAGACTCTCAAGGATCAGTGGTAAAAAGGATTTATTTTAACAAAAATACAAAAGGCAAAAACGGAAGAACAAAGGGGAGAAGTACAATGTGCTCAGTAATAAACTAAAAACCTAATGAACAAAAGGAGAAGCACAATGTGCTCTACATTAAACTAAAAACTTGATATATAAAAATACATGGATCAAGATTCAGGATACTTAACAAAGGAGTTCTTCTCACAGACATAGAAAGGACACACTGACAACAGACAAAAGGAGAGGGGAGAATATATAGGGAAGGTAGGGATCACAAACAGGTGTGGGCAATCACAGGAGGAACACCAGGTGCAGGCAATGATGGGATTAGGGACGACAAAGACAAGACTGACAGAGTGCAGACAAAACAGGAAGGTGACCACCATCACCAAAATACAACAGGAAGAGACAAAAACCAAAATCCCTAAACTAAATTAACATAAGCGTCGACGCATGACATATCTATATCTATATCTATATATATATCTATATCTATATATCTATATATATATATATATATATATATATATATATATATATGTGTGTGTGTGTGTGTGTGTGTGTGTGTGTATATATATGTATGTATATATATATATATATATATATATATATAAAATATGTAATTCAAATAAACAATGCCATGAAGTGGTAACAAAAAATAATATAGAAAGAAAGAATATTAATTGAGGAAATATTCAATAAATAATCTTGTTTTCATGTTTAATTATTTCCCAATTGATATTGATCTACATTTATTTGAACTATTATTTATTTTCCATTTTCAATATTACTGTATTATTTTCATCCGTCTCCGTTTTGACCTGTTTTGTTACATCACATGGTGCAGTGATGCTGGTGACCACTGGACGGTCTTGAGTCAGATTCTCATAATCAGTATTTCTATTGGTCTGATTTTAAATGTTCATTTCTCATTTTGCTACTTTTGTGATCTTTTATTATTCTTCTGCAAAAGTTTGCTTTACAATGATTCCTGATTTATAGACACACTAGTTGTTGTTTGACTATTTATCTGTATGGTTTTTTTCTCTCAGACCAGAAGCCGACAGTTGTCAAAGACGGGTATCTGCTGTGTCCTGCTCCTGTTCTGCATGAGGTTGGACAGTAAGTCAACAATCACACACTGTTGGTGATCCTGTTAATGTATAAATACACATGAGCTGGTCAATAAACTGAGCTGGATGTCAGAATAAGGTTAAAAAGGCCACAGTAGTTATGCATGTGTTAGTGGATATAAATATATTCTATTCCTCATTGTGATTGAAATAGCACTGCAGTCATTACTTTTCATATTTGTCATGAAACAGTCGCCACAAGAATGTCTTAGATGTGTGGTTATAGCTGCACTGGTGGTTAAAATGCAAACCAAATTACACCCTGGTTTCAGAGCATGAGGTCAGCAGGGTTTTAGTTCTGAAAGGGTTCTTTCTGTCGTCCTACTTAAGGTCAGGACCTAAAATGGGTCACACAGCTGTCAAATGTGAGAGTGAAATACATGACAATGACTAATGTGAATTTAATTTAATAATAAAAACAGAGGAAGTCTGTGAAAGTGTTTATAGAAGTGGACCTCCACAAAGACAGGTGTAATGATGAAAGACTTAAAAAGATGGAAATGATGTAAAAGATACAACAAGATATAACAAGATGAAAATGAGCAGATGGACCAGAAACCAGTCTGCGCTGACCTTGGTTTTTATTATTAAAAAAAAAAAAAAAGAAAAAAAAGTCACTGACATAACGTTACTAATTCACCAGAAGGTTCAACAGGAAGTCACACAGAGGATTCAGTGTCACATGAAGTCAAGTAGATTAGTGACAGAACGGTTGAATAAAATACCAGAAATAGGAGGAGGAGAAGGAGAAGAAGGAAAAGGAGGAGAAGAAGAAGAAGGCGGAGGAGGAAGAGAAGAAGAGCAAGGAGGAGAAGGAAAAGGGGGAGGAGGAGGAGGAGGAGGAGAAGGAGAAGAAAGATGAGGTGGAAACAAAGGAGGAGAAGGAGAAGAAGGATGAGGAGGAAACAAAGGAGGAAAAGGAGGAGGAGAAGAAGGATGAGGAGGAGAAGAAGGAGGAAAAGGAAGAGGAGAAGAAGAACAAGGAGGAGAAGAAAAAGGGGGAGGGGGTGGAGGAGAAGAAGGAGGAAAAGGAGGAGGAGAAGGAGGAAAAGGAGGAGGAGAAGAAGAAGGAAAAGGAGGAGGAGAAGGAGGAAAAGGAGGAGGAGAAGAAGAAGGAAAAGGAGGAAGAGAAGAAGAACAAAGAGGAGAAGGTAAAGGGGAAGGAGGAGAAGAAGGATGAGGAGGATACGAAGGAGGAAAAAGAGGAAGACAAGGAGGAGAAGAAGAAGATAGAGAGGAGGAGGGACGGCAAAAGGAGAATCCATTATTTCTGTAGTTGTATATGCATACATACATACATGTGCGTACATACATACATACATACATACATACATACATACATACATACATGTGCATACATACATACATACATACATACATACATACATGTGCATACATACATACATACATACATACATACATACATGTGCATACATACATACATGTGCATACATACATACATACATACATACATACATGTGCAAACATACATACATACATGTGCATACATACATACATACATACATACATACATACATACATACATACATGTGCATACATACATACATACATACACACATACATGTGCATACATACATACATACATGTGCATACATACATACATACATACATACATACATACATACATACATACATGTGCATACATACATACATACATACATACATACATACATACATACATGTGCATACATACATACATACATACATACATACATGTGCATACATACATACATACATACATACATACATACATACATACATACATACATACATACATGTGCATACATACACACATGTGCATACATACATACATGTGCATGCATGCATACATACATACATACATACATACATACATACATACATACATGTGCATACATACATACATACATACATACATACATACATACATACATGTGCATACATACATACATACATACATGTGCATACATACGTACATACACACATGTGCATACATACATACATGTGCATACATACATACATACATACATGTGCATACATACATACATACATGTGCATACATACATACATACATGCATACATACATACATGTGCATACATACATACGTACACACATGTGCATACATACATACATACATACATACATGTGCATACATACATACATACATACATACATACATACATGTGCATACATACATACGTACACACATGTGCATACATACATACATGTGCATATATACATACATACATACATACAGGGGTTGGACAAAATAATGGAAACACCTTAAAAAATCAACAAAATGTAATTTAATATGGTGTAGGTCCGCCTTTTGCGGCAGTTACAGCCTCAATTCTCCGAGGTATTGATTCATACAACTTGTGAATTGTTTCCAAAGGAATTTTAAGCCATTCTTCAGTTAGAATACCCTCCAACTCTTTTAGAGACGATGGCGGTGGAAATCGACGTCTTACTTGAATCTCTAAAACTGACCATAAATGCTCAATAATGTTGAGGTCTGGGGACTGTGCCGGCCATACGAGATGCTCAACTTCATTAGAATGTTCCTCATGCCATTCTTTAACAATTCTAGCTGTATGGATTGGGGCATTATCATCTTGAGGTGAAGGTGTTTCCATTATTTTGTCCAACCCCTGTACATACATACATACATACATACATACATACATACATGTGCATACATACATACATGTGCATACATACATACATGCATACATACATACATGTGCATACATACATACATACATGTGCATACATACATACATACATACATACATACATACATACATACATACATACATACATATGCATACATACATACATGTGCATACATACATACATGCATACATACATACATGTGCATACATACATACATACATACACGTGCATACATACATACATACATACATGTGCATACATACATACATACATGTGCATACATACATACATGTGCATACATACATACATGCATACATACATACATGTGCATACATACATACATACATGTGCATACATACATACATACATACATGTGCATACATACATACATACATGTGCATACATACATACATGTGCATACATACGTATGTGCATACATACAGAGGACAATATTATAATAAATGGTGATAAATTACTTCAGAAAGGTATACAGAAAAAATCCTTTGGGAAGTACCACAGAAGTAGTTCTGGGTCTTTATGGGTTAAAAAACAAAACAAAATGCTGTTCACTGCAAAGGACATTCCATAAAAAATATTTAAGATTTATCTGAAAAACAAGTTGTATCATGCTGTTACCAATCAAGACACTGTAAAACAAATGTAAAAAAAACAAACAAAAAAAAAAAAAAAAACACCTAAACTTTTCCATTCCTGGATCTCAGGGGACATGAACATGACAAGAATTCAATAATGAAAACACAAAAATACTTACATCTTTGTTAGATTTCTCTGTTTCTTCCCTCCACAGTATATGATCACAGATGTATCTGAAGTACTGGTTCCTTCATTTATAACGTTCACTCATTAATTCTATTCCTTATCATATTATATCATGCTGGTGTAATAATACTAATGACATAACAGGCCTGTTGAACAGTGGACATGTGTTGTGTGCATTAGACTCAGACTCAGTGTTTACAGTCAGTGTATGTGAGTGTTGGATTCAACTCCAGCCAGTGGGACCAGAATATCTGTGACATTTCAACATGGAGCCAAAGCTGATCTAACTCCACCCACTCCAATCCACGTCCTTCTGTTCCATGTCACCTCTCACTTTGTATCTTGTCCCACTCATTCTCAACAACACACCACACAGACACGTTTTTCATGTTCCTCCACGGTAAAGCTGAACATCTCAGACCAGAGCTGGAACATAATATTTATCTGTAGAATAATAATGGTCGAATTATGATAAGAATATGAATGTGAGTGACTTCCTGGTTGACCTCAGTGTTTTTGGATCAAATGTTTTAAAGTCTTAAAGGACTCATATTTCTCTAAACCCACTTTTCTTAGTCTGTGGTTCATTTATTTGTGTATTTGGACTCTAATAGTTCATACAGTTTGAATTTGAACCCTCCAGCTGCTGCAAAACTATCTTTAGATTCATTTGGGCAAAAATCAAGTGGATTTCTACAACCTGTTTGAATTCTTTCTTAATTTGTTACGTCTATTTCATTTCATTTATTTATTCATTCCGATCTAAATGATTGGAAAGGAGCAGGATGAAGAAAACGTGTAATACCTGCCCCGTTTTTGAAACATCTGCTTACATCAGATAAGTTGCCGTTACAGCTATTACAGATTTTTTTTTTTTTTTTTTTTTTTTTTTAACTTAATTCAAGCAAAAAAATCTGGAATTAAAGCAAAAAAACCTGCCAATGGAACAAGTGAAAATTATCTTTCTTACTCCTTTTGGCTAAAGGGGCGGGGGGGTTATGATCCCAGAAACAGGAACATTTTAATTATATGAGTAATTCTATCTTATATTCACAGATCAGTTCAAGTGTTGGTCAGTCTGAATAATGGACAGTCATACATCTCCAGCCCTATCACCATCTCCGCCACTTCATGTGTGAGTATAAATCCTACAGAACCAAAAATAAAAAACCTCAGTTTGGAGACTAAAAGGGTTTGATGGATTCTTTTTTACCTCTGCCAGGAGGTATTGTGATCGCTTTGGTTTGCTTTGGTTTTTTTTTTTTGTTTGTTTGGTTTTTTTAACCCTCTGTTTATTGGTTTTTGTTATTTTTTACATATTAAAAAAAAAAAAAAAAAAAGAACATCGTTCCGACATATGATACAAAAGTCCATAACAGACAAACAACAAGCAGAACAAATCCCCCCCTCCCCTGGCACACATCCCCTCAAATCACAGGAAAGATAAAAATAAACAAATAAATAAACATTAAATAAAATACAAAATAGAAGTACAAAATTTCCACTTTAAATATTACGGAAAAAAACAAACAAACAAAAAAAAAACTGTATATCAAAATACTCAGTCGAGATAAACATGACAGATTGCACTATTCACATAGATCAGAAAAGGAGTCCATGTCTTTTCAAAAGTGTTCGAGGCTTCAGCTAATGTCATACGAATTTTTTCCAGTTTGAGAAAATAAAGTAGTTCCTTGATCCATTTTGAGAAGGTTGGTGGAGATGAGGATTTCCACTTTAACAACATAAGCCTCCTGGCCAATAAAGATGTTAATGCAATCAAGTCTTTATTAGCAGAGGTAAATTTTAACAGAGCAGTTACAACACCAAACAAAACAGTAAAAACATTAGGAACAATTTTCTTTCCTGTTACCGTTGACAAAACATCAAAGATTTCCGACCAGAATTTATTTAAAGATGGGCAATCGCTTTGCTTTGTGTGCGTGCGTGTTTGTTTGTTTGTTAGCAAGATAACTCAAAAAGTTATGCACGGATTTTCATGAAATTTTCAGGAAATGTTGATACTGATACAAGGAAGAAATGATTCAATTTTGGTGGTGATCAGGGCGGGGGGGGTGCACTGATCGGCCTTGGCAGAGGTCTGCGCTCTCCGAGTGCTTTTCTAGAAAAGACAGCGCAGACCTCCGCCAAGGCCGATCTGTGGGGCCCCCCCGTGGGACCCCCCACCCCTGATCACCACCAAAGTTTAGCAATAGTAAGTATATAAGTTTATTCCTAATAAAGTACTGGTACTGACCAGATCATCATGGGTAATGTCATGTCCGTCCACCAGCAAAAGTTTTCACATACACGTGCTATTCAAAATCCAATGTTTCTGAAAATATAGCTTCCACTGTCAAATAATATCAGTAGTCTGTGCACAAATGTATTAGCATTATTTCAACACAGTTCTATGCATTTCTTACAACTTTTTTTTTTTTTTTTTTTGACAAAAATGGCCACTCATTTGACCCCCTAAGTAAATTTTAGCTGTTCCATAGACACACTGTGTGTCTGCATGGTCATGTATTACGTCAGGACCTTGTGCCTGTGGGTCACTTCAGGGTCACATTCAGTTCATACTCACAATGGATAGAAGTCACATTTAATGTGGAATATGAACGAGCACACAAAACAAGAGATTTCACAAAAAAATCCAAATAGTGCATTAAGCCGTGCTGTGTGAATGTAGCCTTAGAGGACACGTTATTGACCGGTGCTGGGTCCTGTCTCTAGGACACAGAGTGTGGCCCCCGGGTGCGGCCCATGGGCCAAATCCGGCCCACCAAAGGGTCCACTCTGGCCCCTGGGATAAATTTGTGAAATGCAAAAAGTACACTAAGATCTTAACAATCCTTTTAGTTCAGGTTCCACAATCAGAACAATTCAATCTCAAGTGGGCAGGACCAGTCAAATACTATCATAATAACATAGAAATAACAACAACTCCAAATTTTTCTCTTTGTAAATGTAAATATTTTCATGTATTTTCACTAAAACAAAGTATAATTTCACAAAAAATGTAAATAACCTGAACAAATATAAACAACCTGAAATGTCTCAAAAGGAGTAAGTACAATTTTAACAAGAGTCTGCCTGTTACTAAATGTTTTGTATATTTGTAGATCCACTGTGATCTGTAAGTTATAATGTATATGTGTAAATGATAAATTGAGGCAGAACATTGTTAAAATTACACTTATTTTTTCAGTTTGTTAATGTTACTCACATCTTTTGAAAGGTTTGTAGATGTAAACCTTTTCATAATGTAAATTAACTTTTTTCACTCTTAAACATAGAGAAAAGTTTGGAGTTGACATGATTTACATATTCTTATGTTATTATTTTACTGGTTTGGCCCACTGCAGATCTAATTTAGCTGAATGTGGCCCCCGAACTAAAATGAGTTTGACACCCCTGCTCTAGGACAACGGCAGAGTCCAAAGCTAATTGCTAGCCATAGTTTGTTTCTCGAACACATACTTTCCACTCAATCTTGCTCACTGACTACTGGTTGTTTACTTGCACTCGAACACCCAGAACATCACTTCTGGACGGTAGTGGCTCCTCCCCTTAGGTTCTGCCCCCGCCCATAATTCATGTAATAAAAAGGTCCAGTTTGGTGCTTTTTTTTTCATAAATATATTTATTGTTGTTTTTCATTGTTTTATAAGAACAGGCAACACCCACACATCGAAATAATCCCCCCCCCCCCCCCCGACTCCCAGTACAACAATGTATACTTAAACGTCAATACAGACAAGTCCCTTATAAACTGTAGCTAAGGTGTCCAGTGTGTGGTGCATTTATGGTGATTTGATAACTGAGTCTCTTGTTTAATACATAAAGCACTTTTAATATCATAAACATGACCAGTTCAGGTCCAGTTTAAGTCCAGTGACTGCAGCTGGTTTGTGTGTTGGCTTTAGTCCGATGGGACCTGGGTCTTCTGGCTGCTCCTGGCCCTGTTGTTGCTCCTGGTTCTGGTTCTGCTCTGGTGGTTCTGGCCTCTGTGCTGCACCGTGGTGAGTTCATGCTCTGTGTGTTTTATCAGTATTTTCGTTTTGGTGTCCACTCTGAGTTGTTCTGTCTGTAGATGATCTCACATGAAGATCTCTTGGATGTTTTATGTTTTATTCCTTTGTCCTGTTCTTGGTCCCAGGTGATCAGAGACCCTCCTCCCTCTAGACCCCCTCCTCCTCTACCTGTCATGGTATGTAGACGCTTCAGGGGGGTGTAATAAAGTACATTTAACCCAGATATTTGCAGTATTTGTACTTTACTTGGCTCTGGTCTTAAATTGAGGGATTAACCCGTAAAGACCCAGTGTTACTTTTGTGTCAGTTCCCAAAGGAATTTTTCTCTCTATTTAACTTTTCTTAGGTGATTTATCACCATTTATTATAATATTATCCTCTGTATTTGGCATTTTTCACTGTAAATC
The DNA here is from genome assembly GCF_902148855.1 of Sphaeramia orbicularis. Classification (NCBI taxonomy): domain Eukaryota; kingdom Metazoa; phylum Chordata; class Actinopteri; order Kurtiformes; family Apogonidae; genus Sphaeramia; species Sphaeramia orbicularis. The sequence goes on from NC_043968.1 coordinate 75,191,518, forward strand.
ATGTATTTTCCTAGATTTAATTTCATATCTCCGCTATAGTCCCAGTGACGAGTATACCTGCACAGGCTTTCTAGAGCAGTTAGTGCATACATAGCCTCGTCACCTTGTGTCCTCTTATACTTTACTAATAGAATATTCCAGCTCCAGCACCTCTCATTTAAGAGGGCTATGGGAGAAAGAATTGGGGATTGAAATAAATGATGAGGGCTGGGACAACATATGGAGGAGTGCGAATTCCTTAACCCTTTCATGCACGAATTATGAGAACCTTAGTCAAGATTTTTTTTTTCAGTGTTTAGCCATGAAAAAAACAATGCGATTGAGTTTTTTTTTTTTTTCCTATGGAGTTACAAAAATATCCATGCATTTGATTTTTGAAGTAAAGAAACGTGTTTAAAACCCAATATCAGAAAGTGATATGAAAACTATGAAATAAAAACATTTTTAATGCTGCTAATCTGATGTCTTCTCACATTTTAACATGTTCTAATGCTAGTAATTACTCACTTCAGGGAGATAATATGCAAAAAAAAAAAACCTTCTTGTCTAACAAATAACAACTGATTTACACTCAAACATGTTACTGCAGATCAGGTTTATCAAGAACAGTAAAGTTACAGTAATGATCTGAATTTCAGTGTATGGGATGGTACATAAGCGTCCACTGTGTTGGCTGATATGGAACTAAAACAACAAAACCCATTAATATATAAGAGAACAGCTGGAGAAGAACTATCCACTCCAGTGGACAGTGCATGAAAGGGTTAAGTGTCTGTAATCGAGTAAAAGCTATGCAACTTAAAATCTTACATCGTGTGCATATTTCTCCCTCTCAACGTCATAAATTTAATTCAGACCTTTCTCCGTTATGTCCCAAATGTAAAATTGACATGGGCACCCTTACAGGGCGGGGAAGCAAAATTTACAATGAACATTTAGTTGTTTTTTCTCAGCAGGCACTACGTCAATTGTTTTGAAACCAAACATATATTGATGTCATAATCATACCTAACACTATTATCCATACCTTTTTTCAGAAACTTTTGCCCATATGAGTAATCAGGAAAGCAAATGTCAAAGAGTGTGTGATTTGCTGAATGCACTCGTCACACCAAAGGAGATTTCAAAAATAGTTGGAGTGTCCATAAAGACTGTTTATAATGGAAAGAAGAGAATGACTATGAGCAAAACTATTACGAGAAAGTCTGGAAGATACTATTAAAGAAGAATGGGAGAAGTTGTCACCCCAATATTTGAGGAACACTTGCGCAAGTTTCAGGAAGCGTGTGAAGGCAGTTATTGAGAAAGAAGGAGGACACATACAGGGTGGGGAAGCAAAATGTACAATATTTTGAAGCAGGGATTGAAAGACAGTGTATGACCAATTAGTTCATTGAAAGTCATGAGAATTTATTTGCCATAAGAAAATTTCCATAATAGAAAATGTTTTTATTCTATGTGTCCTCCTTCTTTCTCAATAACTGCCTTCACACGCTTCCTGAAACTTGCGCAAGTGTTCCTCAAATATTGGGGTGACAACTTCTCCCATTCTTCTTTAATAGTATCTTCCAGACTTTCTGGTAATAGTTTTGCTCATAGTCATTCTCTTCTTTCCATTATAAACAGTCTTTATGGACACTCCAACTATTTTTGAAATCTCCTTTGGTGTGACGAGTGCATTCAGCAAATCACACACTCTTTGACGTTTGCTTTCCTGATTACTCATATGGGCAAAAGTTTCTGAAAAGGTATGGATAATAGTGTTAGGTATGATTATGACATCAATATATGTTTGGTTTCAAAACAATTGATGTCGTGCCTGCTGAGAAAAAACAACTAAATGTTCATTGTAAATTTTGCTTCCCCACCCTGTAGAATAAAAACATTTTCTATTATGTCAATTTTCTTGTGGCAAATAAATTCTCATGACTTTCAATAAACTAATTGGTCATACACTGTCTTTCAATCCCTGCCTCAAAATATTGTAAATTTTGCTTCCCCACCCTGTACTCATTGTTATTGGTCGTGTAGGAAAATTCAACATTTTTGGCATGTTGTAAAATGTGAACTGGATAAAATATTATCTGTTAGTACTGAACGTAATCCATTGACCATGTTGCTTGGAATGACAGATGTCACAATCATCGGAAAATATAAAAGACAACTCTATAGGATGCTCACATTTTGTGCGAGGAAATGTATTCTTTTGAATTGGATCACAGATAAAGCACCTACTAAAACTCAATGGCATCGGACAGTACTTGAATATTTACCCCTGGACTATTTAACCAGTCTGTTACACAGCAAAGATGAAGTGTTCCATAAAACTTGGAACCCCTTTATGTCATATATTGGTCTGGACATTTTAGCCCTTTTCCATAGAGGAATAATGTGAACTCATGTTGCTGTCATAGTTTTTTTTTTTTAAATGGACTGACTGAGTTTTCCACCTCCTTCTGATTTGTGCCGGAATGTTCTGTTCTGTTTGTTGTCTCTTTCTTTTCTACAAACAAAAAAACCCAATAAATATATATTGGAAAAAAAAAAACAAAACTCGTCACCTTGTTACCCTTGGGTGTATGCCGCAAGGTATGGGAGCACAGGTTTCTTAAGCCCTGGTTTTGGGGTTTGCCATCTCCAGACCAGACTATAATGGGGGGTGGTTCTCATCCCATTTTGTAGCTTAGTTTTCAATCTTGGGAGAAAAAAAAACGTACAAACTTTTAAGTATTAATTTTCTTTTCAGTTTGGTTTAATTTTCAGTGTAAGTATCTGTAACATTTTGCACGAATAAGAGTCTGTTGGACAGTAGAGAAGTGCAGTTATGTATAATTTTATAAATGTATGTTCCTTTGTTTCTAAAATGATTTTGAAGGAGCCAGAAGAAGATCCTTTACCCAAACATAAGTGGCCTACGGTTGATGCTTCGTACTATGGAGGCAGAGGTCCAGGAGGGATCAGACGCATGGAGGTACATTCAAATGAGTAGAAAAATTAACATTAATTATTAGGCCTGTAACAGTACACGTACCGAGCCGAACCATTTCGGTACACACCTGTTCGGTTCGGTACACAGCTGTACCGAAACGGCACAATATGATGAGAAAAAGAAAAAGGAATGAAAGACGTCGTTCAACGCGGAACTTTAAATCCGCTCAAGTTTCACACGGACTTAATAAAGGAGCACACATTGACCCGAAATATGAAATAGCAGTTGATATAAGGTTAAAAAAAGAACAACAAATATGATGTGAACCTGGAAGGAAGAGACTGAAGACCCTCCACCATCAGTACAGTCCAGTTTGGATCAGTTCAGGTTCAGGTGAAAGACAACAACGAGGAAAGAGACGTGAATAAGACAGACGCTGTTTGGCCCCTAGGAACTACGGTAGTTCTAAAACACTTACACTAGCTCTGTCTGTCTGTCTGTCTGTCTGTGTGTCTGTCTGTCTGTCTGTCTGTCTGTCTGTCACGCACACTGTATAATAGAGGAATAAATAGAACGTTGAAAGTATGTAAAGTTTCACTTTTGTTTCACGGCAGCGTTTGTTATGTTAGTTATGGACCGAACCCCCAGGTACATAACTGCGCACACCCCCTACTCCCCAGCTCCGACAAAAAAAAAAAAATCCCCCGTGCACGCAGGCATGCACAAATACACACAGTGTTCTAAACAGTTTGTTCTCTGTCCTAAAATAAATAATTTGGTTTGTTGTGTTGTCAGTGTTTCTCTTCAGTTTGTTTCAACAGAATACCAGTTTACCCTCTTGTTAATGTTGCACTTCATGTGGAATTTTTTTGTTATTTTTATGCAGAATGTGAACTGACAGAACTGTGATTAGATTTTTCTTGTTTGTTCGAAACTACCTTTCAGGGAGAAGTGTAATACTAATGTTTAAAATACATTTAGTAATATTAATAATTTATTTTCTATTTGATTTGTAGCAGCAGAATTATATTATTCCTGTTTTTCTATATTCTATTGTCTCTAAAAATTGGCGGAAAAATGTTTAAAAAATTCATAAATGCATTAATAGACATTTTGAGGGGTTTTCTTTCTTCTCGTACCGAACCGAAAAAAAAAAAAAAACGAACTGTGGCTTTGAAAACCGAAAACGTACCGAACCGAAAATTTTTTGTACCGTTACAGGCCTATTAATTATACTTTTTCACATTAATAGCTTTGTATTTTTTTAAACATCCATTCATTGTGACAGCATTGTAGCTTTTTGTCTGTTCTTCTGCATGAACCAATGTGCTCTGACTGGTTATTACTGTGGCGTCTGTTTAGTTTGTTGGTTAAACCTCTCACTTGCATCTTCTTTATTTTTTTTAACCCCTGGTAGGTGTGATGGGGAACTATTTAGACTTCCAGATTTTTACACTGGAAAAAATCTAAATCTTACCAAGTGTATTTTTCCCATTTCTAGTCCAAATATCTTATCAAACTTAAAATAAGACAGAATCACCCAAAACAGGGGTGTCACACTCATTTTCTTTCAGGGGCCACTGTCAGCCCAGTTGGATCTCCAGTGGGCCGGACCAGTAAAATAATAACAGTGAAAAAAGTAAAATCTATTATGATCAGGTTTACATCTACAAAGTTTCCTTAAAAATCTGAATAACAATGAACAAGTTGAATTGTCTTAAGAAAAACAAGTGCATTTTTAACAATATTATGCCTCGGTTTATCAGTTTATCATTTACACATGTGCATTACAATCACACAAAACATTTAGTAACAGGCAGAATATTGGTAAAATTGCATTTACTTTTCTTAAGACGTTTCCGTTTGTTCATATTTGTTCAGGTTATTCACATTTTTTGTAAAAGTATAGTTGGGTAATGTAAACATTTTCATGTAATTTAACTTTTTTACACCAAAAAACAAAGAGAAAATTTGGGGTTGTCATTATTTATAGGTTATTCTGATAATATTTTACTGGTCTGACCCACTTGAAATCTAACTGTAACTGTAATCAGACTGTATGTGGAACCTGAATTAAAATGATTTTGACACCACTGATTATTAATATCTTCAGTGTAATTTTTGCATTTCACAAATTCATCCCGCGGGCTGGATTGGACCCTTTGGCGGGCCGGATTTGGCCCCCGGGCTGCATGTTTGACACCTGTGACCTAAAGAGTAACTTTTCAGTGAGATATAAGAACAGATTTTTAGACAATAGATCTGGAAAATCTTATTTCAAGAAATCTCACCAAGATAATTTTCACTTGTTCCATTGGCAGATTTTTTGTTGCTTAATTCAAGATTTTTTTTGCTTAATTCAAGTTCCTCTTTGGGTAATTATGTCTAATTGTCTTAAGTGTGATGAGATATTTGGACTACAAATGAGAAGAATGCACTTGGTAAGATTTAGATTTTTGCAGTGTACTTTTTATTTCACTCCATGAGCTGCACACTCAGACTTCTCTGAAAAGTGCTATCCATTTGTATATAATATTGCACACAAATTGCATTCAAACTGTGTGGTCAGTGTATCTTTTGGTAATTGGATTGTCTTTTCAGAAACAAAAGAAACTTTTTCAGTGTCAAAACAGATTAACCAAATTTAACAAACGGATTGATTTTTGTTTTCTCTTTCTAATAACAAAAAATAAAGTTACTACCTGACAGGAATGGAAAAACAGTCCAAAAACGGCTGACTGGATGTTGTCATTTTTAAGGAAAGAGCGCTAATGCCATCGAGGTCATAAACAGAGACCATCCACAGACTGTGCTGCACCTCTTTGTTCATACACCAAGAAACTGTAGAAGGACTTCAGCAGATTTATTATTGACCATATTTTCAGAGATTTTGTCATATCGTGAAAAAAAATGTATTATTTTGTTTTTACAGATACCCCAAAAAGGAAAAAAAAAAATTTTTTAATAATAAATACACTGAACAAAAATATAAACGCACCACTTTTGTTTTTGCTCCCATTTGTCATGAGCTGAACTCAAAGATCTAAAACTTTTTCTATGGACACAAAAGGCCTATTTCTCTCAAATATTGTTCATAAATTTGTCTAAATCTGTGTTAGTGAGCACTTCTCCTTTGTCCTTTGCTGAGATAATCCATCCACTTCACAGGTGTGGCATATCAAGATGCTGATTAGACAGCAGGATTATTGCACAGGTGTGATTTAGGCTGGCCACAATAAAAGGCCACTCTAAAATGTGCACTTTTACTGTATTGGGTGGTCCAGGGGGGTCAGAAAACCAGTCAGTATTTGGTGTGACCACCATTTTCCTCGCACAGTCTTCTTCATGAATTCTCTGAAACAGCTTTGGAGATGGCTTATGGTAGAGAAATGAACATTCAATTCACAGGCAAAAGCTCTGGTGGAGATTCCTGAAGTCAGCATGCCAATTGCATATTCCCTCAAAACTTGTGACATCTGTGGTATTGTGCTGTGTGATAAAACTGCACATTTTGGAGTGGCTTTTTATTGTGGCCAGCCTAAGTCACACCTGTGCAATAATCCTGCTGTCTAATCAGCATCTTGATAGGCCACACCTGTGAGGTGGATGGATTATCTCAGCAAAGAAGAAGTGTTCACTAACACAAATTTAGACAGATTTGTGAACAATATTTGAGAGAAATAAACCTTGTGTGTACACAGAAAAAGTTTTAGATCTTTGAGTTCAGCTCATGAAAAATGGGAGCAAAAACAAAAGTGGTGCGTTTATATTTTTGTTCAGTGTAATTTAATTCTCTTACTTGCAAAATTTTTCCTTCACAAATGTAAGTTCTGTAACACAAAACCAAATATTCTTTATTTTTTGAAAGATGCTGAACTTTATTTAAAGCTTTTAGATGAACCTGGAAACAAAAAGGCAATAAAAACCAACAGTATTTGTTCTGATTTAGACATTGTATTTTAATAACTATATAATCCATCCCCATGGCAAACTTGTTATTTTCTTGTTGTATACACTGACTGTATACTTTACCTTTTTGCATAAAGATTTAATGAAAAAAAAAAAACCTAGGTCACAAAGATTCTTACGAATGACAGGTTTGTACAAATCTTCCAGTTTGTACGAAATCTGGAGTTCGTAGACATTCGTGGAGGGAGCATGTCTGCGATGTCCAGATTTCGTACAAACTGGAAGATTCGTACAAACCCATCGTTCCTAAGAATCTTTGTGACCGAGGCATTAGCGCTCTTTCCTTAAAAATCACATCTGGTCTCAGAAAATGACAAATCCGTTTTCTATTTCTGTCAGATAGTAACTTTCTTTTTTGTTATTAGAAAGAGAAAACGAAAATCAATCGTTTTTTTAAATTTAGTTAATCTGTTTTGACACTGAAAAAGATAAAAAACCTCGAAATTCAATTTTAAGTTTTGCATTTTAAAACAAAAATCAATTAAGCACTAGTTTTTATTTTGTTTCTGAAAACAAAATCCACTTACCAACAGATACACGGACCCTGTACACAGTGTTTTTACATTTCCTTCTTCCATACGATGTACATGTTCTTATAGTGTGTTTTATATTTTTATCTGAACATTTAAAGACAGAAATTTTTGTTACGTGCACATAATGACAAACATTCTTGAATCTTGAGTCTTCTGGTCAAATATTCAATGATTACAAAAGGAAAACAAAAATAAACACAATAAGGCTTTTCTCTTGCAGCTGAAAAATGCACTAAAGTTAAGGAAATGTGTTTGTGTGTTGGTTTATTCAACCCCCGGCAGGTGCGATGGGGGGGTAAGGGGTCCACAGAGGAGGGGTCTCGGTTAGAGAAGGCTAAAAATGCAGTGGTCACCATGCCGGAGGAAGTCGACGAACCCATCATCCCCCGACCCCCACCGAGACCCCCCCCGGTTTTACACCCTCCCCCACAGTCCAAATGGTACACTCCGATCAAGGTGAGACCCCGAAAAATCTGAATCTGTCCAACGTCTACCTCACATACACAGTGAAGTACAGTAGTATGAAGTGTTTGTACAGCACAGGTGTCAAACATGCGGCCCGGGGGCCTAATCTGGCCCACCAAAGGGTCTAATCCGGCCTGTGGGATGAATGTGTGAAATGCAAAAATTACACTGAAGATATTAACAATCTGTGGTGTTCAAATCATTTTATTTCAGGTTCCATACAGACTCATATAAACCAATTAGATCTCAGTTGGATCAGACCAAAAAAACCACTATCATAATAACCTATAAATAATGACAACTGCAGATTTTATCTTTTTTTTAATTGAAAAAAAAAGTAAAGTTACATGAAAATATTTACATTAACAAACTATCCTTTTACAAAAATGTGATTACCTGAACAAATATGAACAACGTGAAATGTCTTGAGAAAAGTAAATGCAATTTTATCCATATTCTACCTGTTACTAAATGTTTTGTGCATTTGTAATTATAATGTAAGTTTTAATGCACATGTGTGAATGATAAACTGATGCAGAATATGGTTAAAACTGCACTTGTTTTTCTTAAGACATTTCGAGTTGTTCACGTTATTCAGATTTTAAAGGAAACTTTGTAGATGTAAACAACATCATAATGTAATTTTACTTTTTTCACTGGTATTATTTTACTGATCTGGCCCACTTGACATCATATTGGGGTGAATGTGGAACTGAACTAAAATGAGTTTGACACCCCCATTGTACAGTGTCCACAGTGTCTTTACAATTTAAAACATTTATTACAAAAGCATTTGATGAGTTCTGTTCATCAGATTTGTTCTGTGTACTCAGTGGTTGTCAGCGTTTTTAATCACATTGCGGATCATGTGCAGTCGAATCATTGGTCCATTTTTCTTCACTGGTTCTTCTTCTTCTCAAGCATCCGAAACTTTTAATAACTTCTGATCCACTAATCCTATCTATCCATGTAAATATTTGGTGTAAAATTCAGATTCTCATCTTTTCATAGTCATCTAATATGACCCATCTGGACGTTTAGAGGCTCTGTAGTTACCATGGAAACACCTTTGCAGTTTGACAAAATGACAGTGGATGTAAATGCTTGTTTTTCTGTTTCGTTCATACATATTTTCATGTATTTTACTGAAATTACACTTTTTATTCAGTTTTGTTGGTTTTGATATAATAACGTCTGAGCTTTTACAAACATCTATGTGGTCAGTAAATTAAATATAGGAAAATACCTGATTTTCACTGAAAAATGCAAAATGCAGAAGATAATGTCCAGGGTGTCCACAAAGTATCTTTACAATTTAAAAAAATATTTTTAGACTGGCTATGTGTCAGCACAACTGGATGAATTTTCAACCAACCATCATTTTCCAGGTAGATGGTGCACCACCACACTACTGTGTATCAGTGTGAAACTGGTCCTAAAAACAGGACATGAGGCTAAAAATTCAACCCAGATGTAGACGAATGTTATGAAGCAGGTTTGGAAGCACTTTGGGTCTATTTAAAAAGTAAATATTTACTGAGGTAAAAGAGAAACTATTTTTCAGATAAAACACATTTTTACATTTTTACCTCTGCTAAGGAACAGTGGAGGTTATGTTTTCATCTGGCTTTGTTTGTTTGTTTGTTTGTTTGTTTGTTTGTTTGTCTGTTAGCAAGATAATTTAAAAAAGTTATGGAGGGATTTGGATGAAATTTTCAGGAAATGTTGATACTTGCACAAGGAAAAGGAAAAAATGATAAAATTTTGGTGGTGATGAGGGGGGGGCTGTCTTGGCAGAGGTCTGCGCTCTCTAAGTGCTTTTCTCGTTTTACATTATATTTAATACAAAAAAACACGGTCAAAAGGACACGAAAATTACGTGCTAATTTTTTTTTTTAATATCTCTTTATTCTCTCACAGGTACATTTTGGGAATCAAACTAATTATGAAAAACAGTTTCACAAAAATGACCGCTGTTGCAAAATCACTCATGATTTATTTGTGTTTAAATGTTCAGGTTCCGCATGTAACACTAGTGGACACGACGGGTTCCCCACCAAACCTGGAATGAGACTGAGATTGATGAAAAACCTACATGTGTGGATTAGAAAAACCACTCGGATCGACACATTTAACACACTGTCTTTATTTATAGTCTATAGAAGACCATTTACACACATGTTCACATCTAATGCACTGACACCCAGGGAGATTTAATGTCCATATTTGGGTCCTATTTTTGGCCCCAATATTTGATTAAAAATTCATTTATCATGGGATGGCTCAGAACAAGAGTATAATTTTTTTTTGCATTTATCTGAGGTCATCATTAGGTCTATCCTGGGGGGGAATATGTCTACATTTACCTTTTTATTATTGGGTCTAAAAAAGTTGGTGCCAGATACCAAAATAAACCCAGTTTCATAGAAAAACCCAATTTGCTTTTGTAATAAATGTGTTTATTTGTAAAAACACTTTGTGGACACCCTGTATGTTCTTCTTAGTCTATTTGTGCTTTTCGACAGTCTTTAATAGTTTGACTTAACTTTCAGGGGCGTTTTGATGCACTGATGGCGTTACTGCGGAGACAATACGACAGAGTGGCAATTATGAGGCCGACACCTCAGGACCAGGTAGGAATCGTACCCTTTAGCCCTATCACCCCGACCGCGGGCCTAAAAAATTATATTACTATTCATCTACTATAAAAATATAATAAATCAGGACAATGGATGTTTTTTTTTCAACTTTTGCTCAAAGTTTAGACCCTAATGTGAATAAAAGTACATCAAAAGTGTATTTTAGTGCAAACTTTAATGTTCAAACATGATTTTTAATCTTTGTGGGGTGAAATATACGCTATTAAAAATCTCCGACACGAACAATTAATTTATGCATATCATCGTCAGTCCAGCTGAAAAAAAAACAGGCAAGGATAAAAACTGATAATTTCTCTTTTAGTTTGTTACAGTTTACTCAGGCGTAGTAGTAGATACAATATTTTAGACAATGGGAACAGATTCTGTGAGGTCTCTAAATGTCCGTAGACACCAAGAACATCCATATGAACCTTATTATTATGAAGTAATTCTTCATTTACTTTGGGTATGTCTGTTTAGGTGTTTTTCCCCTGAAAATATGGTCAGGGTTTAACAGGTTAAATGAAACTCAGAGGTAGATGACGAACCGGTATCTCAAATGATTTGTCCCATCTGCCGTTAAGTTTTTAAATAGCCTGTAGACGAGCCTGTTGGGAACAGTGCACCGTTAACTATGATGACTTATTTATTTATTGTATTTATTTTACTATGTGAGACTGATTGTTTTGGTGATATGTGAGATCAAGGGAGTAGGTTTGATTCTGACATTGGTGGGGACACAAAAGTGCTCAAAGGCAGCACTCCTGAAAGTTGATGTTTTTTTGCATTTGCAATCATAATTTCACGTCATGTACAGGGTGGGGAAGCAAAATTTACAATGAACATTTAGTTGTTTTTTCTCAGCAGGAACTACGTCAGTTGTTTTGAAACCAAACATATATTGATGTCATAATCATACCTAACACTATTATCCATACCTTTTCAGAAACTTTTGCCCATATGAGTAATCAGGAAAGCAAACGTCAAAGAGTGTGTGATTTTCTGAATGCACGCGTCACACCAAAGGAGATTTCAAAAATAGTTGGAGTGTCCATAAAGACTGTTTAGAATGGAAAGAAGAGAATGACTATGAGCAAAACTATTACCAGAAAGTCTGGAAGATACTATTAAAGAAGAATGGGAGAAGTTGTCACCTGAATATTTGAGGAACACTTGCGCAAGTTTCAGGAAGTGTGTGAAGGCAGTTATTGAGAAAGAAGGAGGACACATAGAATAAAAACATTTTCTATTATGTCAATTTTCTTGTGGCAAATAAATTCTCATGACTTTCAATAAACCAATTGGTCATACACTGTCTTTCAATCCCTGCCTCAGAATATTGTAAATTTTGCTTCCCCACCCTGTAGAGCTGATCAAACGAGCAAACAAACATAGTCAGGAAAAAAATTCAGTAATTCACATGTTTATAATGAATATCTGAATATCTAAAGGCAATACAAGAATTTAATGCATTCTGCAAAGCTATTCTCATGACTAACATGTCCATTATGTTAAAGCAAAATTGATTTTATCAGATCTAGTATTTTACCTGTTCAAGGAACCATTTTTAATAAGACTGAGGGTCTACTTTTACCTGATGAAACACTGGACAGTTTTGCCCTGATTGATGCTCAGACACTTGGTAGAGTTTTCTCCCAAGTAAACCCAACCAACTGCCTTTTAGACCCAATTCCCACATCGCTTTTTAAGTTATTTTATGGATCCTTTGAAAGCGAGCTTTTAAACATTGTTAATTGTTGTCTTCAGACGGGCACCTTTCCTGCTGCCTTTAAAACGGCGGTGGTGAGGCCCCTTCTGAAGAAGAGCAACCTGGACCCAGACAATTTTAATAACTACAGACCCATATCCAACTTACCTTTTTTAAGCAAAATTATAGAGAAAGTTGTTTTCAATCAATTGAATGACTTTTTAAATAAAAATACCATTTTAGAAAAATATCAGTCTGGTTTTAGGATTAATCACAGTACGGAGACAGCTCTTTTAAAGATAGTCAATGATCTCAGGTGCAACTTGGACTCACACAAGATCTCAGTCCTGGTGCTACTGGATCTGAGCGCTGCTTTTGACACAGTAGATCACCCAATTCTTTTAAATAGACTGAGACACCTGGTGGGCCTCTCTGGTACTGTTTTTAACTGGTTTCAATCCTATCTCACAGACAGGAAATTTTTGGTAAGTATGGATACATGCTCTTCAGCGATCCATGAAATTAGATGTGGTGTGCCCCAAGGATCAATCTTAGGCCCCATACTTTTTAATTTATATATGCTCCCACTTGGGGATATCATCAGGAGACATGGCATCAACTTTCACAGCTATGCTGATGACACACAGCTGTATATTGCCATGTCTCCTGAAGACACTCGGCCAGTTGATGCCCTTTTTAACTGTATTTTAAATATTAAAACCTGGATGGCAGAAAACTTCTTACAGCTCAACCAGGGCAAAACTGAAGTTTTAGTTATCGGTCCTGAGGCTACGAGAGAGAAATACTTACCAAAATTACAAGCATACTCTTTCAACCCATCGGTACAAGTAAAAAACCTGGGTGTTATCTTTGACTCTGAGCTCACTTTCATCCCACACATTAAATCTATTGTAAAAACAGGTTTTTACCATCTTAAGAACATAGCCAGAGTTCGTCCAGTTCTCTCTCGAGCCAACACGGAGATGCTGATGCATGCTTTTATTTCCAGTAGGATTGACTACTGTAATGCCCTGCTTTCTGGTCTTCCCAAAGACAGAATCTCACAACTCCAACTTCTCCAAAATTCAGCCGCTCGAGTGCTGACGAAGACCAGAAGGCGGGCTCACATTACACCGGTTTTAAAATCACTGCATTGGCTCCCCGTGTGTTTCAGGATTGATTTTAAGGTCCTTTTAATAGTCTTTAAATGTCTTAATGGTCTTGCGCCTTCTTATCTTTTAGACTTGCTTTTACCTTATGAACCCTCGCGGACCCTGAGGTCCTCTGGCACTGGCCTTTTAACAGTTCCAAAAGCCAATACAAAAACCCATGGAGAGGCAGCTTTTCAGCATTATGCTCCTCGCCTCTGGAACAGCCTGCCAGGGAACCTCAGGGCCGCAGAGAATGTAGAAATTTTTAAAACCAGGCTCAAGACCCACCTTTTTAATTTGGCTTTTAACTGATGCTTCTGTTTTATCTACGCAAAGGTTTTATAGTTATATTTAATATATATATCTTAAGATTCTTTTAACCAGTGCTTCTGTTTTATCATTTTAATGTTTAATATTTTTATTATTTTCATATATGTCTTAAATTTAGCTTCTTTTAATCAGTTCTTTTATATCTTTTTAATGTTTCTTATTCTCCGGTGTTTCATCAGAGGGAGCCCTCCATGCCGGGGGGCGGCTGTGGACTCCGGGGGCTGTGGCGCCTTCTCTCACTGGGGTCCGCTCCTTTCTGGTGGGTGGGGGTCCCAGTTGGCCCTCTCCCGCTAGTTGGGATGCGGGGCTGTGTTGCTGGTGCCTGGTCGCCGGGGTCGGCGGCTGCCTCCTGGTGCGGATGGCTCCCTGAGACAGCGCCTCCTAAATTGATCTTTTACCTTTACTTGTACATTTTTGTTCTGGTCTACCCGTGCTCAGTCAGTCTTCTTAAGTATGTGTGAGCTTGTGGGTTTGCATGTATATGTGTGTGTGTGTGTGTGTGTGTGCGGGTGAGTGGGTGGGTGTGGGTGGGGGGCGGTACTGATTTTTAAACTGATATGTAAAGCACTTTGTGCTACAGTTTTTAATGTATGAAAAGTGCTATATAAATAAAGATTATTATTATTATTATTATTATTATTATTATTTAACCTCACCTGTGAATTTCCAGCCTCTCCTCCTCTACCTCCTCCCTCCTCTCTACTGTTTGTCACCTGACATAAATATGTTGATGCATGACATATGAACAGATTAGAGATACAATAATCATACAGTTTGATGGTACAGTTATTGCCTGAGCAAAAAAGGCTTTTAGTTTCAATTATTACATGTAATTTATTCCCCAAAAATATGGATAAAATCACATCTAGAATCACATTTACAATCTGAAGTTTTATTGTACAGGGGTTGGACAAAATAATGGAAACACCTTAAAAAATCAACAAAATATAATTTAATATGGTGTAGGTCCGCCTTTTGCGGCAATTACAGCCTCAATTCTCCGAGGTATTGATTCATACAACTTGTGAATTGTTTCCAAAGGAATTTTAAGCCATTCTTCAGTTAGAATACCCTCCAACTCTTTAGAGATGATGGCGGTGGAAATCGACGTCTTACTTGAATCTCTAAAACTGACCATAAATGCTCAATAATGTTGAGGTCTGGGGACTGTGCCGGCCATACGAGATGCTCAACTTCATTAGAATGTTCCTCATGCCATTCTTTAACAATTCTAGCTGTATGGATTGGGGCATTATCATCTTGACGTGAAGGTGTTTCCATTATTTTGTCCAACCCCTGTATTTTCCCCACAAATTTTCTTTATTTGTGTTTTTTAAACAGTTGCTCTCTTCCTACACTTCCCACATACATGAAAATAATAAGTAAAATAACTTTTAAGTGTATCTGTTTGGCATTAAATAGTGTCTTTTACTCAGTATCTGTGTTGAGCCTCTACAGTTCTATACCCTTGAAGTAACTTCCACTTTAACTCCTAAAGAAGTGTCTTATGACCACTTGTCTTTTCTTTGACATTCTTCAAATCCTAATTACCGAGCGCACACGCACAGGCGCGCACACACACACAAACAGACACATGTACAAATGTAAATGTAAATGACACCACCGATATTAAAATCCGTCTAGCTAACGTGACTCCGGCAGAACAAACGTCAAACATATTGATAATCTACGTTCGCGGTCCAACTAGCAGGTTCCTTTTACAAGTAGATGGAGTAACAGCGGGGACAGCCAATCACATGTACGTTAGCAAAACCAAAGAGCCAATTGGAGAGTGACATTTACGTTAGAGGCGGGACTTCTAGCAGAGACTGACTGTTAACCCTTTGTGTGCCATAATCATTGACTAAACACTACGGACAGTGGTTGTATTGATAGTGAGTACACAGTAGTGGCTGGATATCGGTAGGGACGTGTCCCTAGCGTCCCTATGCAATTCTACACCCCTGTGTGAGACATGTACAGGGGTTGGACAAAATAATGGAAACACCTTCACGTCAAGATGATAATGCCCCAATCCATACAGCTAGAATTGTTAAAGAATGGCATGAGGAACATTCTAATGAAGTTGAGCATCTCGTATGGCCGGCACAGTCCCCAGACCTCAACATTATTGAGCATTTATGGTCAGTTTTAGAGATTCAAGTAAGACGTCGATTTCCACCGCCATCGTCTCTAAAAGAGTTGGAGGGTATTCTAACTGAAGAATGGCTTAAAATTCCTTTGGAAACAATTCACAAGTTGTATGAATCAATACCTCAGAGAATTGAGGCTGTAATTGCCGCAAAAGGCGGACCTACACCATATTAAACTATATTTTGTTGATTTTTTAAGGTGTTTCCATTATTTTGTCCAACGCCTGTACACTTCTGTTGCAAATCAAATTGCCCTTAAGGGACATTAAAGATTTTTCAGTTCAATTCAGACACAGTGTTTCACAAAAACGACTCAAAACGGGCTGATTTAGGACCATTCAGCGTCTACTCTCATGGTTTTTCTTCTCGCTAGACTCCCCGCAGGGTCAGAGGACTGATGTAGTGCCAAAATATTCCATAAAAACGGCTCAATGCCTTTGACTTCACACTGATATGATTAGATAACAACAGCCCAGAAAGCCTCTGTAATTATCTCCTCATTTACAAATTACAGATGGTTTATCAAACTGCTGTAAATAATTATTGACGTGTCATCGCGGTGCATTCAGTTACTCATTAAACAGCTGAAATGACGCAGAACCTCTAATCTTTTTTCAACACTTTTTATCATTATCTCTGTTTTGTCGATGTGGTGTTAATTTTATGTGTATTTTGGCCACTGTATGTGTATTTCAGTGAAATAAAAGGCTTCTTGTGTGTTGATTTTTCCTCAGGGTCGCTGCATTAACTTCACCAGAGTTCAGAGTCACTGACGGTTACAAAACGAAGATCTACTTTTCACTGCTTTACTCTTATTTTGACCAAAGATAAAGTATTATATGCATGTTCTGATTCACTGTGCATTGTAAATAAATGTTTTTACTTATCTGGGGTTGGTGTGTCTTTTCTGCAACTTGTACTTTTTATATGTTTTTGTTTGAGAGTGTTTATAAGGACCAAAAAACAAAACGGCTAAAATTTACTTAGGGGGTCAAATGAGCGGCCATTGTTGTCAAAAAAAAAAAAAAAGTCGTCATAAATGCATAGAACTGTGTTGAAATAATGCTAATACATTTGTGCATAGACTACTGATATTGTTTGACAGTGGAAGCTATATTTTCAGAAATATTGGATTTTGAATAGCACGTGTATGTGAAAACTTTTGCTGGTGGACGGACGTGACATTACCCATGATGATCTGGTCAGTACCAGTACTTTATTAGGAATAAACTTATAGACTTACTATTGCTAATTCTCCTCTTATTCATAAATGTTAGTATTGTGGATCTAAAACAATAACAGCTGACACAAAAACACAAAATGTGTCAGTGGACGGATGTGACATGGTTGTTACAGATCCCATCATACTGATGCTCGGCAGCCATGTCACCGTTTACACTAATGATCCCTGTGCAAAAACTAGGATCAGAATTATTTATTGTATAGTTTATCATCATACTAAAGAGGAAATAACAATATAGAATTGTTATTTCTTTATAAAAATGCTTATTATTAGAAAACTGTTGATTTAAAAAGTGACGTGTGACTAGGGATGTAACGATTACTGGTATAATGATAAACCGCGGTAAAATTGCAGATGGTTAGTATTACTGTTTAAATTCTAATTAACATGATAACCGTGTTTGATTACCGCACTTTTCCAGAGAAAACACCTATGTAAAGATCTGCTTTTATGTCAAATATTGGAATATAGTTTTAGTTTATTACAATTTTAATGTCCTATATCTAATATTTAGAACCAATATTCACTTTTAAAGTCTTTGAAAAGCTTCGTTAAGCATCTGTGTGTTATTTATGCAATAAATTATATACAATTTTCAAATCAGATTTTATTTTTTTTGTGTGTGTTTTCTGTCCTTTTATGTTGATGTAGTAGGTTAAAGTGGATAAATAACAGGCAGATGATACAGATGAAGTTGTGCTGAAAAAAAAGATCCCAAACATGGGTATGGTAAACATTTGTTTATATAGTATATGACGGCAAAATCAAAAAGACTGAAAAACACCCAAAATAGGCTCAGACCACTGAAGGTTAATATTTGAATGTTTCTGCAACAGAAAGTGCATTGTGCCGATTATTTCATTTGTTTTTTTGTTGTTGTTTTTTTCAAAATACAACTTGGTTAAATTATTTCAGTGTGCGTATCAGTACTTTTTGAACATTTTGAGCACAATTTCAACAATACCACGATAATAATGATAACCGAGATAATTTTGGTCACAATAACCATGATATGAAATTTTCATATTGTTACATTCCTACGTGTGACATTCTTAATGTATGTATTGGTGTAACATAAGCAGGATGGATCAGCACCATACTCCATATTGAACCTGTAAAAATAAAATGTAGGATAGAATCTTGTAAGAAAAATTGTGGAATCTAAAAGAATAGAATATTTGTTTTTCAGGTAAATTCAGTTCAAATATAACTTGGCCATTTGTGACATGAAAATATAGCATGAATTGTGATGAAATTGGACATTTTTGACCTGAAAACATAGTTCATATGACCATCAACATGTTGCAACAGAACTGAAATCCTGTCAATTTGCAGAACTTGCATCCTTTGGGGATTCACTTCTATTGATTTCTTATGCACAAAGACATAAATAAGACCTGTAAGCAAATTTTAGCCCAAAACAAAACAAAACAAAACAAAAAAATTCAGATTCATTTGTTTATTTGAAAGAAAAAATATATATATTTCTCTTTTCACAAAGACCTTCACTACAAGTACCCTGACCGCTGACACAAATGTTACACAAAAAAGATCTTAAAAAGCTTACATGAAAAAACACTTCATAAAATGAGACGTAAAAAGAGCTTTTTACAGACACAGAAATGTAGCGTCACGTTCATACACAGGCGGATTTGGAAGGATCACGTCACGCTCACATCGTCACAGGTGAGATGAAGAAGGAGATGAGGTTCCTGTTTAAACTGATACAGCATATACGCTCCCACAACCCAAACACTTCTTAGTCACACACTGAGCTGGTGTACTTTTACACTTTTTGCCGATTGCTTACACACTTGGAAAAAAAACCCCAGAACCCTTATGTTTTGTCACCACGCTTTAACCCTTTCATGCACAAATGATGAGAACCTTAATCAAAATTTTTTCCTGAGTGTTTTTATTTCTCTTTAGGCATGAAAAAAAACAATGTGATTGAAAATTTTCTTCTGAAAAATAAATAAATAAAATAAAAATAATTTAAAAATGTTAAAAATACATTAAAAAAAAATAATAATAATAACGAAAAAAAAAAAAATTCCTATGAACCTATTTTTTGTATGGAGTTGCAAAAATGTCCACTCAGCTGGACACCATGCGTTTAATTTTTGAAGCAAAGAAACATGTATTTACTGAAAAACTGTGTGAAAACTATGGGGAGGGCTTGTGATTCTGGGGGTTTATGCTCAGGAGAGATCTGCATAATGTTACCAATTCATGTCAGAAAAGATATGTAGTGTCTTAAAACTTTAATAAAGATATGTGTAAAAAAAAAAAAAAAAAAAAAAAAAACGAAAAGAACAACAAAACCCATGAATATACAAGAGAACAGCTGTAGAATAGCTGTCCACTGTAGTGACCAGTATGCATGAAAGGGTTAAACCACGGGTGTCAAACATACAGATCGTGGACCTAACCTGGCCCGCCACAGAGTCCGATCCGGCCCCTGGGATAAATTTGTAAAACGCAAAAATGACACTGAAGATATTAATCCTTTTAGGTTCCACATTCAGCCCAAAATGATCTAAAGTGGAAACATATTCAACACAATATGTGAAAATCAAATGGGAAAAGGACAGCGCCACTATTATTACTGACGAAGACTGGCAAGGTTACTGTGCATCTGTGTGGAAATGCACAAACTCATATTCTTGGAGGGAATTCAGTTGGAAATGCTTGATTACCTCCGCCAAGGAGGTTGTGTTTTTGTCAGGGTTTGTTTGTTTGTTTGTCTGTTTGTCTGTCCGTTAGTGTGCAACATAACTCAAAAAGTTATGGACAGATTTTGATGAAATTTTCAGGGTTTGTTGGAAATGGGATAAGGAAGAAATGATTAACTTTTGGGGTTGATCCGGAAGAAATCCTGGATTCTGGATCACTTTGAAATTTTCATTAACATTGTGGTAAATGGGGCCAAAATTTTCGTTTCCCAATATCTCGCTTAATTATTGACCAAAACTCATGAAATTTAACTCAGGAATTGACAATGGGGTCCTCTATCACATTTCAAAGGCTGATCCGGATCTGATCCAGAAGGCGGATTTTATCTAATTTATATAAAAAATGGGGGTGCCCTTACTTTTTGGCCTACTGTGCCTTTAATATTAAAGGTAGAAATTTCTGACAAGCGCCATCGTGTAGCTCAGTCAGTTCCGCATCGGGAGTACGCCACCGGATTTCATGTAGCTTTAATACTTAAGGAGCTAGATCCAGAAGAAAACCGCCATTGCGAGAAATGTGATTTTCGTGAATAACTACTGAACTAATAAGGATATAATTATGAATCCAGTCGCTAATGGTATGTTTTCATGGTCAAGGAATCTTAAAATATAGGTCAAATAAATATGGGACTAATATTTATGGTGGAAATCACAATATGGGGGAATTGTGCAAATCTCATGCAGTTTGACTCAGGGATTTACAATGGGGTGTTCTATCAAATGGCAAAGACTGATCCGAATCTGATTTAGATTGCGGATTTTATCACAATTTATATGAGTGTTCTATCAAATGGCAAAGACTGATCCGGATCTTTTTAAAAAATAAATGTAGGATTTGTATCACCGATTATGTGGGGATTTTTTGCGCTTGGCGGAGGTCTGCGCTCTCCGAGTGCTTTTCTAGTTAGGTTTTTCATTACTCCTAAATAAAAAGGCCACTGTTGCGGGGAGGAGCTTCAGTGCTGGAGACAGCGTGGAAGCCAAGATGCCAATCACTGGCACATATTCTGGGACTGCCCAAAAATAAAACAATTTTGGAAGGATATACACAAAAATATAGAATATATACTTAATGTTACCTTACCTTTGGAATTTGCCACCTTAACCCATAAAGACCCAAAAAGCCACCGGTGTCACAAACCATCTACTTATATAAACTGTTTAATACCTGTTGATCCACTATTCCTATCAATACATGTCAATAATTGGTCTAAAATACAGTTTGTCATTTTCTCATGGTCATCAGATGTGACCCATTTGGACGTTCAGAGGCTCCGTAGTTACTGTGGAAACACCGTCATCTTCTACAACATTGATTCACCAGTAAAACTCATGGAGTTGGATCAATGACAGTGGGTGGAGACGCTGGGTTTATATTCAGTTAATGATAGATTTTGTTGAAAAAGTCATTTTGTCTTCAGTTTTCTCTGTTTTTGATATAACAACCCTCAACTTTAATCTGAGCTTTTTATGAACATCTACATAATCAGTGAATTAAATATAGAAAAATACATAATTATCACAAAAGGTCACAAGGTTCAGTTCTGGCACCCAAGTTATTTATACTTTATTTAAATGATATTTTTATGGCATCTAGTAAGTTAAAATTTACAATATTTGCAGATGATACTAATTTGCTTTATTCGGGAGAAAATATGAAACAAATATTAGAAATTGTGGAAAAGGAATTGGTCAAGTTAAAAAAAATGGTTTGACGTAAATAAGTTATCACTTAATGTAGATAAAACAAAATTTATGGTTTTTGGTGGTGCTAGGGGAAATTATGATATAGAACTGAAAATTAATGAAATTGAAAGGGTGTATGAAACAAAATTTTTGGGAGTGATTATTGACCATAAACTCTGTTGGAAACCACAAATGGAATATATCAAACGTAAAATGTCCAAGGCTGTTGCGATTCTTTATAAAACTCGGGACTTGTTAAGCAAAAAATGTTTGCATATGTTGTACTGTTCACTTGTAATGCCATATATGTCATACTGTGTGGAAATATGGGGCAATGTGTATAAAACTAATTTAGACCCGATAATTAAACTCCAAATAAAAGCTATTAGAGTCATAAACAAAGCTGGTTATCTCCAATCAAGTAATCCACTTTTTGTAGAATCTGGTTTATTAAAATTTTTTGATATTGTATATTTAAAAACAATGGAATTTATGTTTCGCGTTAAAAGTAAAAACCTTCCTTTTCGTATTCAGAAAATTTTTAAGTTAAGAGAAGGACATTATAATTTAAGAGGGATGTTTGTGTTTGAAAAATGTAAAGTAAGAACAAATGTTAAATATCACAGTGTTTCAGTTATTGGTGTCAAACTATGGAACGAACTGAAGGATGAAGTGAAATTGTGTAGCTCACTGTCGAGTTTCAAAAAGAATTCAATTTGTCAAATTATGAAGGGCTATGAAAGTAATATGATTACAAAATGACTTATAACACTGAATGTAGTATAATTTGTGTTTAAGTATTTACCTGCTGCAACTTCAGGTGTGGACTTGGACTAAGGATGTGAATAGGAGAAGCAGAAATAAGCCTCCGGCTTCAGCTTCTTCCTTTTTCAGTTACAAAATGTGTTAAGTTTATGTTTGTTTGGGTTTTTTTTTTTAATATGTATGTGTTTTGTTTTGTTGTTGTTGTTGTTTTTTTTTAAATATGTATGTGTTTTGTATTTTGTATTTAACTGAAATAAACATTCATTCATTCAAAAGAAGCACAAATACAGAGCCTAATGTTATAATAAATGGAGATAAATCACTTAAGAAAGGTTAAAATAAAGAGAAAAATTCATCTGTGAACTGCCACAAAAGTAGCACTGGGTCTTTATGGGTTAATTATGGGCAAAACTGAAATTTTAGTGAACAATGCCTACTTTTACAGAATTTTAATAACTGCTGGTAAAAAGGCTGTGACCAGGCACTGGCTCCAACCTGAACCACCTGATCTGGAAAAATGGGTAGATATTATGAACGAAATTTACCAGATGGACAGACTAACCTTCTCCCTTCAATTACAAAATGAACAAATTTTCAAATCTATGGTCAAAGTGGATATTTTTTGTTTACACTTACCAAACACAATCTGTTGGAACCCTAAATGTACAAGAAATGACAATAGAATGACAATGGATCTGGAATTGTCTTGTTTTTTGTGTAATTAATTCTACTTTTCATATTTTATTTTATTTTTATTTTTTTCTTTAGAGAGAGGAGGTCAAAGTCTCTTGGTCTTTCCTATGTGTTTTCTTTATGTAACAATGCATCCATTGTTCATTGTTCAATTGTTTTGTTTATTAACAAAAAAAAAAAAAAAAAAAATCTGAAATGTTGAGAATGGAAAGATTGGTCATTGGTCACATACTTGTTACGTGACCACAATAATGTAATTTAAATGTATGTTGAACTTTTCTCAATATTTTTAAATAAAAATCTGAAAAAAAAAAAAAAAAGATCTGAAGTGGATCAGAACCAGGGGTGTAAGAAAATCCCGGTTCCGCAATATATCGCGATATTTCACTTCATGATACTGTATTGATATTAAAAATTACTGTATCGATATTTTTAGGTGTTTATTCAAATACAGACATGGCGGAGATTCATTTTTTGTTTTTTGTTTATCATGCTCTTTTATTTTTACATTCACATGGGTATTTTGCTCTGCTGTTTGGATACTAGCATCCTAAAAGCACATTTTACTGTCTGAAAGAGGCAAATGTTAGGTTTTTTGTTGTTGTTGGGAACGCACAAAAGTAATGTTCTGATGTCGGATGATTCAGGGATTGAAAACTATGCACTGTTTTTTGCAATAGAATACAAACTTTTAAGCAGGATCTTAAACTGTAATGTCTGTAAAACATTATTTATTAATGTATTTGTGTGATTTTTATAATTGGTAAAGCTGCATGTTAAAACTTTATTTATCCAAACGCTGCACTATAAGTTTTTCCACGAAATAATGTTTTTAAAAAAAGGAGCAATACAAAAATGATCGCCTTATTAACAGTATCGTGACATATTGTGATATATCGCATTGTGATTTTTATCGTATCGCCAAATTCTTGCCAATACACAACCCTAATCAGAACCAGTAAAATACTAACATAATAACCTTTAAATAATGACAACTACCAATTTTTCTTAGTTTTAGTGTAAAAAAAAAAAGTAAAATTACATGAAAATTTTGACATTTACACAAAAAAATTGAATAACCTGAACAAATATGAACATGAAGTGTCATTTTTATAATATTCTGCTTGTTACTAAATGTTTTGTGTGTTTGTGGATCCACTGTGATCTGTAAGTTATAATGCACTTGTGTAAATGATCATTTTTCACAGTTGTTCGGGTTTTTCAGATTTTTTAAAGGGTAGTTCGTAGATGTAAATATTCTCATTATGTAATTTTACTATTTTCACTCGAAAACGTAGATAAAAGTTCGTCCCACGTCAAATCACACTGGGAGGATGTGGCTCCTGAACTAAAACAAGTTTGGCACCCCTGCCTTAGACGAAGAACCCAAAGTATGAACGTGGTTTATGCTTTCCACATTTTGGAAAACACACATTTTCTTACATTCTTTTGAGAATGAAATCTTATGCAATCCTCTGTTCAGCCTGTGTTGACTTCTGGAAGGTGATACTGGAGCCTTACAACAACAACAGACCAAAAAAACAAAAAAAAACAACTTTTCTGCACTTTAACAAATATCAATATCAACTACATGTGAAAAAAAAATATTCCTGTAAAATCAGCTTATTGTGGGATACAAAACTCAGCTTCTGTATGACAGTAGTGTTTGTAGTTTTATTTATTAATCTATTTATGTTATTCGCTATATGTTTTTTTTCTCATTTGTGTTGTAATGCACTTTTCAGCAGTTGCATTTCCAATTTAACACTTTCATGCATAGTGGTCACTACAGTGGACAGTTATTCTCCAGCTGTTCTCTTGTATATTCATGGGTTTTGTTGTTTTAGTTCCATATCAGCCAACACAGTGGATACTTATGCATCATCCCATACACTGCAATTCATACCATTACTGTCTTTTTTGCATATTATCTGCATGAAGACAGTAATAACTAGTATTAGAGTCTGTTAAAATGTGAGAAAACATCAGATTAGCTGCATGAAAATTTTTTTTTAATTTCATAGTTTTCACACAGTATCATATTATCTGATGATGGGTTTTAGATACATGTTTTTTGTTATTTTTTGTTTTGTTTTTTTTTTCAAAAATGAAATGCTTGGTGTCCAGCTGAGTGGACATTTTTGTAACTCCATGAAAAATAAGTTCATAAAAAAATTTCAATCACATTGTTTTTTTCATGCCTATAGAGGAATAAAAACACTCAAGAAAAAAATCTCAATTATGGTTTTCATAATTCATGCATGAAAGGGTTAATACAGATGATTAAATTTGTATTGAATTGAATTGAATAAAGGCTTTCTTAACCCTTTCATGCATAGTGGTCACTACAGTGGACAGTTATTCTGCATCTGTTCCCTAATATATTCATGGGTTTTGTTGTTTTAGTTCCATATCAGCCAACACAGTAGACGCTTTTGCATCATCTCATACATTGACATTCATACCATTACTGTAACTTTGCTTTAATTGATAAACCTGATCTGCAGTAACATGTTTGAGTGTAAAATCAATTGCTATTAAAAACTGGGAACATGATAAAATGTGAGAAAACATCAGATTAGCTGCATTAAAAATGTTTTGATTTTATAGTTTTCACACAGTTTATTATTTTGTTAAGACTGAAAACTCTATAAAACAATCTCTTTCTTTTAAAAAATTGAAAAAGCGTCTTCAGTAAAACCTGTTGCTGCTTTATGCTTAACCCTTTCATGCATGAATTATGAAAAAAAGTATCTAGATTTTTTTTTTAAGATTGATTTTATTACTCAAAATTAGGCTAAAGTTGAAATGTATTTAGAATTTTTTTTTTTTTTAAATAGGGTTTTATTAAGAAGATATCTAACCTCCTGAGACCCAGCAATGTACAAGTTTTGGCTTTTTAAAAAAATTGCATTCCGTCCTTCAAAAATTAAACACATGGTGTCCAGCAGTGTGGACATTTTTGGAACTCCACAAAAAATTATGAAGGTAGATTTGTTTCTTTATTGCTTTAACCAAAAAAAACTATTTTCATTTTTTAAAAAAATTCAATAAAAAAAAAAAAAAAATCACTTCAAAGAAAAATGAGTTCAAATGCAATTTTTCGGGTCGTAAATTTTTTTTTTCATTCACTTTTTTTTATTGATTTTTTTTTTTTTTTTTTTAGTTAAAGCAATAAAGAAAAAAAATCTACCTTCATAAAAAAACAGGTTTATTTAAAAAAAATTCAATTGCATTAAAAAAAAAAAAAAAATTCAATTAAAAAAAAAAAATCACTTCAATCAAAGAAAAATGAGTTCAAATGCAATTTTTCGGGTCGTAAATTTTTTTTTTCATTCACTCTTTTTTTAATTGATTTTTTTTTTTTTTTTTAGTTAAAGCAATAAAGAAAAAAATCTACCTTCATAAAAAAACAGGTTTATTTAAAAAAAAATTCAATTGCATAAAAAAAAAAAAAAAAAAAATTCAATTGCATTGTTTTTTTTCATGCCTAAAGAGGAATAAAAACACTCAGGAAAAAAATCTCCACTAAGGTTCTCATAATTCATGCATGAAAGGGTTAAAGTCAGCACCCACATTACACAACACTGCCATTACACTCTTTAAATTGTATAATACACTGCACTGGTTACTGTACTGCAATTTTTACTTTCTTTGTGTTGTAAAAAAAAACCTGAACTGGCAAAAAAAAAAAAAAAAAAAAAAAATCAACTTTCCTCTTCAAATGTCTGCAGAAGTGCATAACATTGTATGATTGTATGGTAAAAATGTGCTAAAATCAGCATCATTTTGTGTGTTAGGTGTGTCGGTGTTTTGTTTCTGTTGACGCAAATGGGCCACGTGTGCACAATTAGATGCAAATGTATCACTTGGACGAAGGATTGTTGGGTTTGGATTGCAGTTTCATTCTGTCAAAGAAGAGAAATGTCATGTTTTATTTGGCGTGTGCGCAGACAAAGAGTGTTGACACAAAGAGCCAAGTGTGTAAGCGACGGCAACAAACTGCAATTAGCTTAAGTTTTTACCGACACGGCGCGAAGCCAACTTAGCAACGAGCTCATTGTAGAACTTTTAGAAAATATAAAGAAAGACATTTTTTTTTTTTTTTTTTTTTAAACTTTCTGATACAAAATACAACTTAATACTGTTTTAGAAAGACACCCCACAATAGGAGTCACCATAGGCTATAACACAATAAAGAAGACCGCACTGATGGACTGGAAGTGCATTCGATTTCGCACAATGTCGCCGACACTCACATCATTTTGCATCACCAATACACACGGTCAAAGTGCACACGTCACAAAAATACGTGGAAAAAACTCGGGAGGCACTCGTCACAGCTAGAGGTTTATCGCACGTCCACGTTTTCCAAATTTACTCTACATGTTCATTAACAGAAAGAGTTCATGTTTAAGACCGACTAGCGTGGCGTTACGTTGGAAATGTGTTTCGTTAAGTGTCTGGAGTTGAACAAAGGCCGAATGTAACGCGGCCTTGTACAACTACGAGCAGATGGATGAATGTAGCGCAGCCCCGTTCCTGAAAGCAGCTGTTTGCCCAACATTTATCACACAAATCGATGGTAAACGGCTTGTCTTTTCACTGGATCTCTGTGGGTTTCCGTGATTGGATTCAGTCTCCATATCCACCGTACAGGTTGTGTGTAATGCCTCAGTACATCAGCCGCTGGAGTCGTCCTGTTAAGTGCCTTTCTCATGTGCACGAAGCACAGCTGAGCGTATAGAAACAATAATCCAGGCTCTTCTTGGGAATTATTAGTCTGAAAAAGAACTTCAGTCCGAGGCAGGGGGGTAAAAACTGCAGCGCTGAGATGCTTTGGCACTGGATTTTCTCGGATTCGTCAAAGTAAACTGGACTTCTGCAGCAGTTTTTGTCGACTGACATCAAAGCGTGTCCTCTTTGTTCAGCTTTTTGTTCAAGTCTGGGATATGATTCATAATTTGGCTGCAGGAATGTAAAAAAAAAAAAAAAAAAAAAAAAAAAAGAATATGTCCGTAGCTTAATACATGGCAGCTATAAAACACCTCGTTTATTTACACTCTGTAGAGCAAAGGAGATTGTCCTCGTTTAGGATCGGTTCTCTCTGTGCAGAAGGGACGATCTGGAACAGAAGGAACAGATAGGTCAAGTTATTTCCTGGAAATACTTTATTAGTTGGTGAAGACTGAAAACTCTATAAACCATCTCTTTCTTATAAAAAATTGAAAAAGCGTCTTCAGTAAAACCTGTTGCTGCTTTATGCTTAACCCTTTCATGCATGAATTGTGAAAAAAAGTATCTAGATTTTTTTTTTAGATTGATTTTATTACTCAAATTTAGGCTAAAGTTGAAGTATATTTAGAATTTTTTTTTTTTTTAAATAGGGTTTTGTTAACTCTTTCGGTGCCAGACAGTTAAGGGGCTAATAAGCCTTAAAAGTGCCACAGAATTTGGCCGTTTTTCAGTATTTCACGTCGTTTTTATAATCGAAGTCTGAATCGTCATCAGAACTCATTTTCTAGCAGATGGGACTGTTTTGACAGATCGCTGTGTTTACGATATTACTACAAAATGGCCATCTAATTTGCATATGATTTCATTCATAAATTCATTCATAAAATTTCCCAAGCAGAAAACAAAACGCGAGCTCTTCCTTGGTCAAAAACCGCTCGGTAACATCCGACCGATTGCTACTTAGATTCAAAACGCACCGGACGCAGCCGATTCATTATTGATCGTAATTTGCAAGAAGATTTGAAAGAACGTCAT